>NW_020644373.1:1516514-1816514 GCF_003573695.1 Papaver somniferum
TCTAGTTGATTCTCTAGAAAGTATATTGGAGTTATTCCATACAGATTGCTAAGCGAAATATTGGGTGTGGTTGTTGTAACCCCGCTTTTTCATTTGGGTTTTATCACTTCTAGGCCCAAGTATTCTTCAAGGCTAAAAATCTCAAGCCCACTTCTAGTTTTAGGTCATGCAAACAACATTCTTCACTTGCGGATGAGGTGCAAACAACAGTCCTCAATGCCTTCTAGTGGGAGCTTTGTTGTCTCTCTTCCGTTGTCTTCAATTCTTTGCTTCTTTTGGCATCTCGATTCATCAAGCTTTATTTAGTACCTAAAAACGCAAAGTTAATTAGCAAAAGTATTTATTCTTGAAAACAATGAAAATACAGAATTTGGGATAATATATGATTTGAAAGCGCAGAAGATGAGTTAATTGCTAATAAAAGAGTGAAGAAATATGCAATATTTGGCACTCATCAAATACCCCCAAACCTGAGGTTTACTTATCCTCAAGTGAAACATAAATTAAGAAATCCTAACTATACCACTGTCGCTGGTCTCTCTAATGCATTTAGCATATGCATTAAGCCTTTAAACCCCTAGGTGTCCCTAGTGGACGAGTTATAGTCTCGTGAGGGTTTATCAGAGGTGTACCCACAAAACCTTCTCCAACTTCAGAGCGTAATAGAGTACCAAGCATCCAAGGAGTTATGAGGACATATAGTTTACGCATGCTAGTAATAAGAAGTTAGAACTACCAAAGAACGCATTCTCATCCTTAAGAGTTGAGCGAGAAATAACCATACCATATGAAAGAATTCGGGTTCGAGAGTGATTACAAGCCTCGACTTCTGCCTCACTAATAGGGTTTTATGATAATTTCACTCAAAGAGACCGCTTTTTTAGTCTCTCATGTGTGCAGACAGGAGTAAAAAGAGAAATCCCACACACGTTGAATGGTGGGAAGGAGAACCTTCTAAAATAATTTCTGGAGACTCCACAAAATTGTGGGGAAAAGAATCTTTTTCTGGTGATCTCTAAGAAAGGAAATCAATCATTAGCAAGGATGGGAGTACTCACTTACCTTCACATCCGATCGGCAATCAACACCACTCTCACAGTATCCATAGAAACGTCTTCGTCTTCAATCTTCGATCTTCAATTGTTGATGATGAACTTCTTGAACTTCGTAGAACCTTGACAATTTCTGATCTTTCTCTTCAATTTCTTGTTGCTTGAAATGTCCTCTTAAATTCTTCTTCTTTACCATGGTGTTTATTAAAAAAAACTAAAAAATATACTGGAATAATATATATATATATATATATATTATTTTTGAGTATGAACTAAAAATAACAAAATAATAATGAAACTACTAAATCCATGGATGAAGGACTATATCACTCAATTTTCCACAACTTGTATTGTCTTGATTTCATAAACTTCACTAATTCTCATCTTATTTTCTTTTCTTTGCTCTTGTAAAATACGTTTTCAAACATGTATAGAATTCTGCTCTTTGTACTGTATCTTCACTTTGAATAAGAATTTCACTTTTCCTTGTATTATTGCGTGTAAACCTCGGACTATTTCAACTTTGTTCATGTATTTTGGCGTTGCTCTGCTCGTTGATGATGTGTTTCTATGGATCTGTTGATGTTGTCTAGTGAGAGAGAATGATGCTAACTGCAAATCAAAATACAAGAAGGAGTTTTCATATTTAGATGTCACCCTCATGATTGACAAAGTTAGCACTCAAGAGATCAAAAATAGTGCTGAAAGTGGTGCGAAGTTGGGTAGCTCACCATTCCTACCCGGAATTTACGTACGGTGACACACACTCTAAAAGGACTTTTTAGATAGTCACAAAAATTGAAGGTCGGTGCCTCGCTTGATTTAAAAATAGGCAGTCTCCACTAAGGTTGATCACAACTCTAATACCAAATAACTTTGTTGCACCTAATTTTCCCACCGACATGGTTAAATCCAACTTTAACGCTCTAACAACTAAGAAACCCGATTGTGTTCTCTAGTTCTTCCAAGTTCAGTTATTTCGACCAGACTCTCTATGTAAACATAGCTAGAAGCATTCTAGTGACTATAAAATCTCTAAAAGTTGGAGGTTTTATGCAAATATTTACAATTATTATTATTATTATTTATTTATTTTAAATATGCAAAAGACTGAAAACTCTATATGAAAAATACTCCCCTACACCTAAAACTAACATTGTCCTTAATGTTTCAAAAGATGATAATAATTTAAACATCAACATACCATGAGAAGTGAGAACCATGTTGATTAGAGAAAAGGGAAGAGATTACCGGTATGTCAGCGAAAGCAAGATTAGAGCTTCATTATTCAAGGGTAGAATCCAACATTTGCAGCTGAGATCATATTGGATTAGCACACTATATAAAAGAAATACAACATTACCTACTGGATTATATACACAGAGAATTCACCATACATTAACAATCTAAAGAGTTGAGGATCAACCCAAAAGACGAGATGCATAAATATCAACAGTCTCAAACATAGATAACATGAGAGGGTAAGCAAGACTGTGGATATAACTAAGCTACCCCCAGACCTGAATTCAACAGATGCGCTTTTGTGCACAAAATCCTGGAATTTTAGGGGTTTGTCATGCACAAGGTCTAGTTCGAAGTGAACTTTGTCAGGGTAGGGCAGAGATACACATTCCAATTGTGTCTCCTTAAAGATATTATACTTAGCTGCAATTAACAAACCTCAGTTCCAAGAGGACTTGAGAGGCACACAGTTCCAATCCTAGATTTGGTATTCTCAGAAAAGTTGGTTAGATAATCTTTTTACAATCAGAATCTAGGTTGGGTGCAAGATTATCTGTTTGTGACATGGGAAGGGAGATAGACACGTCTAAGTTACATTCATTTTTAAGCTCAAAAGTTTCATTACACATCCTAGTATTTTCCCAGTCAGAAACAATTAATGCAGTATCATGCTCACAGTCATTGAACAAATTAACAAACCTCAATTCAGAATCATGACTATCCAAAGTACCCAAATCAATATCACAAGAAGAATCATATTGCGACCTAGGAAGGGAATCAGACACATTACGATTATTTTCATGCATAAGATTTTTAGTGTCAACAGATAATTCAACCTTACCTAGGTCATACACAAGTTGTGTGTCTTTCTATTTTTCACAGGTCAGTTGCACATGCTCAAGATGAGTAACCATATCACCCAAAAATTCAGAAGAAGCATTAGCAGAATCTAATGTCTCAGAAACAGGGGATTCCGTAAGAACATTTTTGGAGTATACATGCTCTTCCAACATTAAATCATTATCATCATCATAGTAACATGCATATTCTTCCCTATTACCATATTTGGGGTCCTCGGTCCACTCGTTCACCTCTACATTAGTTTTATATTCAATATCAGTTATATGAGTAGGACTAGACACACTGTTCTCAAAATTTAATTCATTATCAGTATCATTGTAACAAGGAGTTATATTGCAAGTCAGCGGGTAGGGATGATTATCTTGCATTTGATAGAATCCAACAACATGATGTGTTCTAGACTGCCTAAAGTCATGTAAAATAGGGCAGTTCTCAATAAGGTGGCCTAATCTATCACACAAGGTACAAGCATATATTTCAGGGAAGTGCTCGATTACATGTTGTTTGCTGTCACAAAAGGCACAAACAGAAACTTCAATTTTCCTAGATGCATGAGACGTGATAGATTTATCATATATTTGCATTTCTAAAGCTGTGGTTCGAGCTTCTAACTGATCCAAAAGTGATGAGTGTGTGAGCTGGGTATTATAAAAATGTTCATTTTCTCCCTGTAGCGAATGATACATGTGCGAATAATCATTCGGGTCCAAGTATTGAGGCTCAGGACTGTGAAAATGTCCATAACAATCCCTATAACTATTGATATCATGGTCTGCGGGAGGCTCATAACGTGAAGCATGCTCGTAAGCAAGTTCTCTGATTGATTTCTGCGATGATTTCTCATCCTCAGTTGCATACCAAAATCCTTACATGATCTCTCTCTAGTTGAAAAGACGAGGTTACCCAAATATACCTCAACCTAAAACTTTTCCACCTATAAGTCCTTTCTCCGAATGTGATTGTCTGTGGACTGAGTCGAGACAATACAACTAATCGGTTCACACTTCGTGTGATCGCCTATAGATACGAGATCGAGACAATACGACAACAAAGTAACTTGTGTGATTGAGTATGAATACAAGATCGAGACAATGCAACAACGAAGTATGTTTACTTGATAAAAGGTTCGGACTTAACCAAACACAATAGGATTGCTATCAAGTAAATAGGAATTAACATTTGTGTATTTTACTTCTAATTATAATAAAAAAAATTATAATTGCGGAAATAGAAAAGTAAAAGACACAACAAGATTTTGTTAACGAAGAAACCGCAAATGCAGAAAAACCTCGAGACCTTGTCCAGAATTGAATATTCTCAGGATTAAGCCGCTATACAAAGTCTAAACCAACTTCGTATAGTTGAGACCAAGCAACTAAACCTATAGTTCACCTAGTTCCGTCTGTATCCCTGCGCCTTCAACTTGCAATAAGTCACGTACTTGGAACAATTCCTTTGGTTCGTATTCCAAACATTA
Source organism: Papaver somniferum (assembly GCF_003573695.1). Lineage (NCBI taxonomy): Eukaryota > Viridiplantae > Streptophyta > Magnoliopsida > Ranunculales > Papaveraceae > Papaver > Papaver somniferum. The sequence continues at coordinate 1,521,147 of NW_020644373.1, forward strand.
AAGGAACAACAAATATGTTCGGTAAAAACTCTTTTCAACCAAGTGATGTGAGTTTGACAAAAGGCTCTTACGTTTATCTTTATAAACTCCTTTCTCAGGTCCTTAGATCCATCCAATAACAATTACAAAAGTAATTGTCAAGATTTTGCAATCAATACTTTTAATCACAAAGAATTGTATTAATGTCAGTCTACACAACTAATTAATCAAATCTATCACAAACATAAACCGATTATAGTTGGATCCTTTTCCAACCGAAACAAGTATTATGCACACCAAAGATTATGAACCCAAATATCTTCTTTGTCTTCAGATCTTCTTTGATCTTCAATAAACACCTGCATACAATTAACTTGAATCTCTTGTGATCAATCACACACAGAACGGAGTCTGTTAACAATGGATTATCACAAGTTGTCTTTAGAACTACAAACAGTCTAAAGATCCCCGTCGAAACTTCGATCTAGTTTGAGTGAATCTAATATCAGAAGAGAAGATTCTCAAGCATAAACAAACTAGGTGCAATCAAAGTTCAACAACTGTTATTCAATCAAATCAATCGAAAAATAATAATAAAATGAAATTATCTATTTTTCCACAAACGGTACTAATAGAGTTTCTCAATCCCAAAGAATTCTTTAAACTGAGCGGCCGTAAGAGATTTCGCCTAATTAGGTTACTTTCCTCTCCGAATAGGCGGCTCCACCAGTAACAACACAACTAGGTAGTTTTGCTGGCTCTGAGGATTAGTTTGCTTGAAATTGAAACTTTAATATTTATAGTCCAAGGAATTTCCAAAACCGAATATTCTCAAAGATATGCAATAAACACAAAATCGGTTTTCATAATTCCTGGAAATGCTCAATCCAATTAATGACCGAAATTGAAAAGGCGAGGGTACCCAAATATACCTCAAGCTAAAACTTTTCCACCTATAAGTCGTTTCTCCGAAAGTGATTGTTTATGGACTGAGTCGAGACAGTACAACTAATCGGTTCATACTTCGTGTGATCGTCTATGGATACGAGATCGAGCCACTACAACAACGAGGTATGCTTACTTGATAAAAAGGTTCAGACTTAACCAAACACAATAGGATTACTTATCAAGTAAATAGGAATTGACGTTTGTGTATTTTACTTCTAATTATAATAAAAAAATTATAATTGCGGAAATAGAAAAGTAAAACACACAGCAAGATTTTGTTAACGAGGAAACCGCAAATGCAGAAAAACCCCGGGACCTTGTCCAGAATTGAATACTCTCAGGATTAAGCCGTTATACAAAATCAAACCAACTTCGTATAGTTGATACCAAGAAACTAAACCTATAGTTCACCTAGTTCCGTCTGTATTCGCACGCCTCCAACTTATGAATAAGTCACGTACTTGGAACAATTCCTTTGGTTCGTATTCCAAACAGTAAAGGAACAACAAATCTGTTTGGTAGCAACTCTTTTCAACCAAGTGATGTGAGTTCGACAAAGGCTCTTCTGTTTATCTCAATAAACTTCTTCATCAGGTTCTTAGATCTATCTTATGATCAACTACCGAAGTAATTGTTAACATTTTGTAATCAATACTTTTAATCACAAAGAATTGTATTGATGCCGATCTACACAACTAATTAATCTAATCTACCACAAGGATAAACCGATTATAGTTGGATCCTCTATACCGAAACAAGTATTGTGCACACTAAAGATTATGAACCCTAAATCGGAAATCTTCAATATCTTCTTTGTCTTCAAATCTTCTTAGATCATTAATAAACACCTGCACACAACAACTTGAATCTCTTGTGATCAATCACGCACAGAACGGAGTCTGTTAACAATGGATTATCACAAGACGTCTTTAGATCTACAAACAGTCTAAAGATCCATGTCGAAACTTCGATCTATTTTGAGTAAATATTATATAGGAAGAGAAGATTCTCAAGCATAAACAAACTAGGTGCAACCAAATTTCAACCACTGTTAGTCAATCAAATCAATCGAAAACAAAAGATAAACCGCAAGTATCTAGTTTCCCACCAACGGTACTAATAGAGCTTCTCAATCCCAAAGAAGACTTTAAACTGAGCGGTCGTAAAATATTTCTCCTAATTAGGTTACTCTCCTCTTCTAATAGGCGGCTTCACCAGTAACAACACAACCGAGGAATTTTGCTGTCACGAAGGATTAGTTTGCTCGAAATGCGAACTTTCATATTTATAGACCAAGGAAGTTTGGACATCAAAGAATTTCCAAAACCAAAAATATTCTCAAGATATGCAATATATTCCAAATTCAGTTTCCATAATTCTTGGAAATGCTCTGTCCAAAATATTGACCGAAAATCTCTTTGGAAAATCTCACCTAGTAAATGCACATTACTAATTCTAATTTGCCTAAAATAGAATTAAAAACATTGAATAAAAGATTCTTAACTTATTTATGTTTCGATCCTGGGATTTTCTTCCTTTAGCTATTAAGGAATAACTTTTAATAATTAAAGATTAGCGTTACTTCACATGTTCAAAGAATGTCGACATCCTTATTTTGTAAGTCCTCTTTCATACTTACAACCTTGAAACCGATTTGCCACACTTCCAAACAAGTTTAGAATTGGTTCATCTGACTTTCAAGAACTATGTGATTGATCAAGAACACTCAATCACAAATCATGGGTTTCACGGTTCTACCAAAACAAGTTTCGGTTCTACCTCCATGTGAGTATTGTGCATAGTCACACTAGCTTTCCAAAAATTCGGTTGACTAGGTACTAGGATCGGTTCTCCACATATATATGGTATCTAACTTGTAGTTGTTGTACATGTCCATAGGATCGGTTCCCCTTTCTGCTAAAAACTTGTTGCATCTCATACAAGGATCGATTCCCCTTTGTGATGTGTTTCACCTCTTACTAGGATCGGTTCCTCTTTACCCAGAGTCGGTCATACAAAATCACAAACTCGATCGTACCATCTCAGGTGATTACTTAAGATCGGTTTCACTAATAAAAGTCACACCAATATAAAAGTCAGGCCTTTGTGAATAGTTTTACCAAGAACATAAACAAGTAATGAGCGGTTATAATAATCACACATATTGGTTGTTCACAAGATATGCAATGAATAACAATATCAATAATTCCTGGCGATTTCCTTTTCGATTCACAAAACAAGTTCATGAATTTACTTCTTTAAAACACATGTAAAACATTGTTTCCTAGGATGAAATCCTCACCTCATACCCATACATAATTAAAATATCATTTAAAAGATTATATCGATGTCTTATCTACAAAGTTTAATGGTTAAGCAATAAACCTCGTATTGTATTCCTTTATTATACTATGTCTAACTAGAGTTTTCATGCTTCGCAGTTTTGTTTTCAGTATGCACGACTTGAAAGATACATTAGGGAATGAAACAGTTCAAGTCAAATATCACTAACCTCAAGTGGAAGGATGATGTTGTCGTTGTAGCTTCTTACTTCTTCACTTCTTCAAGTCTTCGCAATACTTGTAATGTCTCATATCCTAATACTTTCAATCTAACCTACACGAAGTTGACTCTAGTACATAATCAAGCGACTCTTTAAATGAGTTTTGATTCACTAAAATATGACAACCAAACTTGGCATACCAACGCTTGGTGGGTTCAACCGAGCTATGCTCTAACAATCTCCCCCTTTGTCAATTTTAGTGACAAAACTATTACATCATATGGATAAACAAACTACAAGAATTCATTACACATACGCTTGATTCCCTAATTCAACAACACAATAACATGTATACATTCAATCCTTAAATGCCGATGTTGACATTATAATAACAAAGAATATTACTCCCCCTAAAGGTAAGATAGGTAGATTTTATCAATCCGCACGTCTTTGTTATTCTCTTTGTGATGATATTTTACTCCCCCTTAGTCTATGCTATTTGAGCATAACCCGGTTGAACCCACCAAGCGTTGGTATGTCAAGTTTGGTTGTCATATTTTAGTGAATCAAAACTCATGTTAAGAGTCGCTTGGTTATATACTAGAGTCAACTTCGTATATGTCAGCTTGAAAGTATTAGGATATGAGACATTACAAGTATTGCGAAGACTTGAAGGTATGAAGAAGCAAGGAGCTACAACGACAAAAATCATCCTTCCACTTGAGGTTAGTGATATTTGACTTGAACTGTTTCATTCCCTAACGTATCTTTAAAGTCGTGCATATTGAAAACAAAACTATGAAGCATATTTGAATTCTAGATAGACATAGTATTAAGGAATACAATATGGGGTTTATTACTTAACCATTAAACTTTGTAGATTAGACATCGCCATAATCATTTGAATGCTATTGTGATTATGTATGGGTATGAGGTGAGGATTTCATCCTAGGGAACAATGTTTTACATGTGTTCTAAGGAAGTAAGTTCATAAACTTGTTTGTGAATCGAAAAGGAAATCGCCAGGCGTTATTGGTTTTGTTATTCATTGCATATCTTATGAACAAACGATTTGTGTGATTGAGTATAACCATTCACGACTTGTTTGTATTCTTGGTAGAATTATTCACAAAGGACTGAATTATGTATTAGTATGACTTTTATTAGTGAAACCGATCTTAAGTAATCACCTGCGGTATGATCGGATTTGTGATTTTATGTCTGACCAAATATGGGAAAGGGGAATCGATCCTAGTAAGAGGTGCAATACATCACAAAGGGAAACCGATCCTTGTATGAGATGCAACAAGGATTATAGCAGAAAGGTGAACCGATCCGATGAAGATGTGCAACACGTTTTTAGGCAAAGGGGAACCGATCCTATGGACATGTGCAACACATATAAGTTAGATACCATATATATGTGGGGAACCGATCCTAGTACCTAGTCAACCGAATTTTGGAAAGCTAGTGTGACTATGCACAATACTCACATGGAAGGTAGAACCGAAACTTGTTTTGGTAGAACCGTTAAACCCATGATTGTGATTGAATGTTATCTGATCAATCGCATAGTTCTTGAAAGTCAGATGAACCAATTCTAAACTTGTTTGGAAGTGTGGAAAACCGTTAAACCCATGATTGTAGGGAAATAAGAATTAATAATGTGCATTTACTAATTAGAGATTTTCCGAGAGGTTTCGATCATTATTTTTGGACAGAGCATTTCCAGGAATTATGAAAACCGAATTTGTGATTTAATGAATATTTTCGGTGTTGGAATTCCTTGGTGTCCAAACTTCCTTGTCTATAAATACTTGAATTTGCCTTTTTAGCAAACTAATCCTTCGTAACAACAAGCTTCCTATTTGTTGTGTTGTTACTGGTGTAGCCGCTTATTCGGAGAGGAGAGTAACCTAATTAGGCGAAATCTCTTACGGCCGCTCAGTTCAAAGTCTTCTTTGGGATTGAGAAGCTCTAGCGTGTACCGTTGGTGGGAAACTAGATAATTGTGGTTTAACTTTTGTTTTCATTGATTTGATTGACTAACGGTGGTTGAACTTTGATTGCACCTTGTTTGTTTATGCTTGAGAATCTTCTCTTTTGATATAAGATTCACTCAAACTAGTTCAGAGTTTCGACATGGATCTTTAGACTGTTGTTAGTTCTAAAGACGATCTCGTGATAATCCATTGTTAACAGACTCCGTGTGTGTGTAATTAATCACAAGATATTCAAGTGATTGTGTGCAGGTTATTATTGAAGATCTAAGAAGATTTGAGGACGAAGAAGATATTGAAGATTTCTGATTTGTGGGTTGATAATCTTTGGTGTGCACAATACTTGTTTCGGTAAAAGAGGATTCAATTAATAATCGGTTTATCCTTGTGATATATTGGATTGATTAATTTAGTAGATCGGCATCAACACAATTCTTTGGATCAATAGTGTTGTTGGCTTAATCTTAAACGATTAAGGACCTGACGAAGGAGTTTATGTTAAGATAAACAGAAGAGCCTTTGTCCGACTCATATCACTTGGTTGAAGAGAGTTGATACCAAATAGATTTTTTGTTCCTTTACTCTTTGGAATACGAACCAAAGGAATTGTTCCAAGTACGTGACTTATTTATATGTTGGAGGCGTGGGAATACAAACGGAACTAGGTGATAGGTTTAGTTGCTTGGTCTCAACTATACGAAGTTAGGTGTAATTTTGTGTAGCGGCTTAATCCTGAGAGTATTCAATTCTGGACAAGGTCCTGGGGTTTTTCTGCATTTGCGGTTTCCTCGTTAACAAAATCTTGATGTGTCATTTACTTTATATTTACGCACTATAATTTTTTTATTATAATTAAAGTAAATCACACAAACGTTAATTCCTATTTACTTGATAAGTGAATCCTATTGTGTTTGGCTAAGTACGAACCTTTTTATCAAGTAACATACTTCGTTGTTGTATTGTCTCGATCTCGTATCCATAGACGATCACATGAAGTGTGAGCCAATCAGTTGTATTGTCTCGACTCAGTCCATAGACAATCACTTTCGGAGAAAGGACTTATAGGTAGGAAAAGTTTTAGCTTGAGGTATATTTGGGTACCCTCTCCTTTTCAATTGGTATCAGAGCAGGCAAACACGAAAAGATCTAACAATCCGTTTTGGTGCGATCCAACCTATAAGAAATGAATGTAATGAGTGATTCAGTTAACGTAATGGCAGGATTTGACTACTTTATAAGATCGTGGTGGAAATCATGTATGAAGTATGTAATACTCCTATTCCTAAACATGTTAGGAATTATGCTTATGTATGTCTTGAGTGGATTACATAATCCCTTGGCTGTCATGGGATTGTTGAGTAACAATGATATAATATTGACCTGTGAGACATGTCATATCGTGAAAATGTGTAAGATTCTACTCAATATTTTTATGAACATCGGCTATTATGTTCTGGAAAATTCAGGAATCTTGAATATATTTTGGATGTCCTACCAAAGTATACACATGTACATTTTCAGATCAAGGACTGTCAATATTTCACTTTTTAGGATGCGATTTTGGAAAATATGTATTCCTAAGAGACTTGGCGAGTGAACTAGGTGAAGCTTCTAGAGATTCTATTTATGCATGCATTCTCGAGCTTCGATTTCTCCAGGAATAAGTTTTCAGTTAATAACTCTATTAACAATGGTCTGCTTCATACAACTCACAACTATTTCAATGAAGCAAGTGATCTTTTGAAATATTGTTAGGATTATGATTCTGATGGTATTTTTGACAAATATCATATCTTGTTTAAATTTATCTCTGTATACCCTAGTAAACTTTTGAATGAGATTCAAATGATATTGCCACCTTCTGGTAATAAAAGAGTAAACAGGTTTTTGGACAAAAACATGGAATCAATCCGAAACAAAGATCCAGACCATGAAAAACCGATTTTCCAAAAGAAAGACCTGGATATAAAATCGGAATTGTTTCCCCACAAGCCACGATTTCCGATTCTGAGTGTATTTCCTAAAACTATTTATTTCCGGTTTTTGATATCAAGTATTCCTATAAAAGATAATCTCTTGATATGTGTTCAAACATATTGGGGAAGATTGCTCAAAACCGTAACTAGGGTTTTTCATATTTTCGCAAGTATGAGAAAAGGGAAATCAAGAACAAAATCCGCCAATAAACGGATCAGAATTGAAAATATGGATGAAACAGATTTCCTAACAGTATTGACAACAAGGATGAATTTGCACGCTTCATTGATAGCTCTTGCGTCAAGAAATATGAAGAACTTAAGGGAATGGATTTTACCACTGAAAAGAAGTTTGATCCAGATGTCCAAAATAAGGAATATGTGAATATTGTTCAAGATCGAAACTGGGGGAATATTTATAATCGTGAAGAATATTCACCTGATTTGGTAAGAGTGTTCTATGCTAATATACACAATTTTGATCACAAAAAACTTAGTTTTGTGACTTTTGTTGGTCGATATATCTATTATATTGATCGTAAGACAATTTCTAGTGCTATTAAGTACAATGAGGAAAGTAATTACCTAATTACCGGAGTTGAAATTGATCACGATACCATTTCAACATGTCTCATTGGAAATAAGTTTGCATGGAAAAATGATAGATTACCTACAAAGAATATACCCTTTCATCTTAGGGTCTTCGGTAAACTTGCTTTAGCAACCATATTTGCAAGTACAAGAGATAAATCAGTCTGCGATAAGACGTTTGCAGAATTTGTCTATTATCTGGAGGATACTCAAATAGATCTTTGCGGTATCATTGTCAGCCAAATGATCAAGATATCAGATTCTATCTCATCTTCTGGTATCAAAAGACATCTCGGTTTTCCGTGCATAATTACCAAAATCTGCGAATCAGTCGTAGGAGAAGATTTTGACGAGATGATCAGCATTATTGTTGTGACTAATAAGACTGTAAGTCAAATGATTGGGATACAAACTCACTATGAAGGTGTTAAAGGAATTACTTCAAATTATAACAACAAGACTCTTCTTGTTTACCTTGAAAGTTTAGGTAAACAACTTGACTGTTTTCAGAAACAGCTGGGCTTTGCTGCTCGAAAAGACATAGAAACTCTTAAAAGAATTCAAAAATTTGAATCAGAGTTTTGGGATCAAGAATAAAAAATCTAAGAAGAGCGACAAAAAGCACTTGGTCCCAAAGAATGTTCTTCCCAATGATTAAGTTGAAAAAGGAAAAATAGACAGTAGTTTTTGATTTATTTCAATAAAGTCTATTATGAATAAAAATATTATTAATAAAATTATTTGGTTTATATTTTTTCTTGTGATAGTTTTCAGTTTACATATCCTGTGCTTGAATTCTTTTATCTTATTGCTATGTATGTCTATGGGATGTTTGATTTCGGTTTTACTACCTTAATATTCGATCTCATATATTGTAAACCCTTGTGGTTTGGGTGACTTTTTGATTTAGTAGGATTAAGTTCTATCCCATGTTGGTAGGATTTATCAAAGAACCATGAGGGGTTCTGGTAGAAACAATATGTGAAAAAGTCACAATATGTTGAATCGGTTTTGGTTTAGCATAAAAGCATATGTGTTTCGACGGTTTTCAACTTTTGCTTGCAATTGTTAAATCCAATTTTCAACCTTTCTCTGGTAAAGGTTGGTTGTTGTTATTATTTTGTTTTTGCATAAGGATGACAACATGATGATATTTCGATATCAATTCTCCCTGGACGAAGATGCAATCATATTGGAGAAGTGGATGCGAAATTTGAGGTAACAATCTTGTTAGTTAATTGTTTTCCTGTTTAAGAAAAGCCTGAGTTTATATCATATATATTTATTGCTTTTGTTTAACAAAATTTCGGTTCAATTGATATTTATTCCATGATTTGTGCGTGGATGTGTGTGATTCAATTGGCTCCGGTTAAGAAAAACTATTGTTATCTTGATTTATTGTGTGGTATCAATTGCTTAGGCTTACAAAATTTCGGTGCAATTGCAGTGTTTTAATGCTTATGTTGTTTCAATTGCTTCCAGTTGAGGTGAATAATTATGCAAGTTAATTTATTTGGTTTGTATGAATTATTTATGTCTTAACGAAATAAAAGGATTACGGGATGAGTTGTTTAGTCCAATTCGATTCCGGATAAGAGAAACTAAGTTAATTCTGATCTTAGTTAGACTTATCGAAGTGAGGTTTCGGCTATTCAAGTCTAATCGAATGCCTTAACAAGAAATGCTAGTTAACTAACCTAGTACTTGTCTTGTTTAAAATTGAAAGGTCTAAGTTTATGGATAATTAGAACCTGATGAGAAAAATAGAGAAATCTTTATTTTGGTCTTTGATAGACACATTTTTGTGACTAAATTGTCCTCAATTTTCAGTATTGTTGGTACTCGATTTTTTACTTATTATGGTGTTTTATTTGTTTGTAGGTATTTTTGGAAAATTCGGCTCGAAAAGTTGGTATAGGCACCCGGAGGACACATGTTATTCGGACTGTCAATTTTGGATAAGAGGCACCTAACTGATAAGGGGCAGTCTTATCGAATTAACCGGTTGTTTTTGAACAATCGGTTTAGCAAAGGGACTAAGGTGCTTAGTTGATTTTTTCTTTGCTAAACTAAATTGGAAAAAATGTTTCAGACAATTGTTTCCTTGGTAACATATCAAAATAAAACTACTTGTAGTTTCGTTTTTGATATTGGTTATCAGAACATGATGTGTGGAACCCTCGTGCCTAACTCTACAGGTTGCAAATCTATTTTGAGATTTGTAAGATTCTTTTCGTGTTGTCCCTTATTTTTTCTTTTCTTTGTCATTTTGTGACAAAAAGTGGGAAAAATATATGGAGTAAACAAGTGATACTGGCATTGATTTTATATAGGTTGGTATCGCTAAGGAAAAGAACATTGGTGCTTAAACGTTTTATCTAAACGAAAGAGTGAAAGTGCAGACTAGGGGGAGTAACATGTCATATGAATTGGTATAACAAAGACGAGCGGACTGAATATCTAACTATCTGCCTTAGGGGGAGTATTTTCTTTGTTATTATAATGTCAGCAACGACATTTTCAAGGATTGAATGTAAGCATTTTAATATGCTGTTGAATCGGGAATCAAGCGTATGTGTAATGAATTCTTGTAATTTGTTTATCAATATGATGTAAGAGTTTTGTCACTAAAATTGACAAAGGGGGAGATTGTTAGAGCATAGATCGGTTGAACCCACCAAGCGTTGGTATGTCAAGTTTGGTTGTCATATTTTAGTGAATCAAAACTCATGTTAAGAGTCGCTTGATTATGTACTAGAGTCAACTTCGTATAGTTTACCTTGAAAGTATTAGGATATGAGACAATACAAGTATTGAGAATACTTGAAGATGTGAAGAAGCAAGGAGCTACAATGACAACAATCATCCTTCCACTTGAGGTTAGTGATATTTGAATTGAACGGTTTCATTCCCTAACGTACCTTTCAAGTCGTGCATATTGAAAACAAAACTGCGAAGCATATTTGAACTCTAGATACACATAGTATTAAGGAATACAATACGAGGTTTATTGCGTAACCATTAAAATTTGTAGATAAGACATCGCCATAATCATTTGAATGCTATTGTGATTATATATGGGTATGAGGTGAGGATTTCATCCTAGGGAACAATGTTTTACATGTGTTCTAAGGAAGTTAGTTCATAAACTTGTTTGTGAATCGAAAAGGAAATCGCCAGGCGTTATTGGTTTTGTTATTCATTGCTTATATTATGAACAACCAATATGTGTGATTGAGTATAACCGTTCACGACTTGTTTGTATTCTTGGTAGAACTATTCACAAAGGCCTTACTTATGTATTGGTATGACTTTTATTAGTGAAACTGATTTTAAGTAATTACCTGAGATGGTATGATCGGGTTTGTGATTTTATGTCTGACCAAATATGGGAAAGGGGAGACCGATCCTAGTAAGAGGTGCATTACATCACAAAGGGGAACCGATCCTTGTATGAGGTGCAACAAGGTTTATAGCAGAAAGGGGAACCGATCCTATGAACATGTGCAACACGTTTTTAGGAAAAGGGGAACCGATCCTATGGACATGTGCAACACATATAAGTTAGATAACATATATATGTGGGGAACCGATCCTAGTACCTAGTCAACCGAATTTTGGAAAGCTAGTGTGACTATGCACAGTACTCATATGGAAGGTATAACCGAAACTTGTTTTGGTGAAACCGTTAAACCCATGATTGTAATTGAATGTTATTTGACCAATCGCATAGTTCTTGAAATTCAGATGAACCAATTCTATACTTGTTTGGAAGTGTGGCAAATTGTTTCAAGGTTGTAAGTGTGAAAGAGAACTTACAAAGTAAGGATGTCTACATACTTTGAACACGTGCTATGAATGTTTATTTATTTAATTGTTCAAAGTTATTCCTTAACATCTAAGGGAAGAGAATATCAGGATCAAAACATAAATAAGTTAAGAATCTTTTAATTAAGGTTATTAATTTCATTTTGTAGGGAAATAAGAATTAATAATGTGCATTTACTAATTAGATATTTTCCGGAGAGATTTCGATCATTATTTTTGGACAGAGCATTTCCAGGAATTATGAAAATCGAATTTGTGCTTTAATGAATATCTTGAGAATATTTTCGGTTTTGGAAATTCCTTGGTGTCCAAACTAACTTGTCTATAAATACTTGAAGTTTTCCTTTCTAGCAAATTAATCCTTCGTAACAACAAGCTTCCTCTTTGTTGTGTTGTTACTGGTGTAGCCGCCTATTCGGAGAGGAGAGTAACCTAATTAGGCGAAATATCTTACGGCCGCTCAGTTTAAAGTCTTCTTTGGGATTAAGAAGCTCTAGCGTGTACCGTTGGTGGGAAACTAGATAATTGCGGTTTATATTTCATTTCCATTGATTTGATTGACCAACGGCGATTGAACTTTGATTGCACCTAGTTTGTTTATGCTTGAGAATCTTCTCTTCTGATATAAGATTCACTCAAACAAGTTCAGAGTTTCGACAGGGATCTTTAAACTGTTGTTAGTTCTAAAGACGATCTTGTGATAATACATTGTTAACAGACTCTGTTCTGTGCGTGATTGATCACAAGAGATTCAAGTGATTGTGTGCAGGTTATTATTGAAGATCTAAGAAGATTTGAAGACGAAGAAGATATTGAAGATTTCTGATTTCTGGGTTCATAATCTTTGGTGTGCACAATACTTTTTTCGGTAAAAGAGGATCCAATTAATAATCGGTTTATCTTTGTGATAGATTGGACTGATTAATTGAGTAGATCGGCATCAACAATTCTTTGGATTAATAGTGTTGTTGGCTTAATCTTAAACGATTACTTCGGTAATTGAACATAAGATAGATCTAAGGACCCGACAAAGGAGTTTATGTTAAGATAAACAGAAGAGCCTTTGTCCGACTCATATCACTTGGTTGAAGAGAGTTGATACCAAACAGATTTGTTGTTCCTTTACTGTTTGGAACACGAACAAAAGGAATTGTTCCAAGTACGTGACTTATTTATAAGTTGGAGGCGTGGAAATATAGACGGAACTAGGTGAAATATAGGTTTAGTTTATTGGTCTCAACTATACGAAGTTAGGTATAATTTTGAGTAGCGGCTTAATCCTTAGAGTATTCAATTATGGACAAGGTCCTGGGGTTTTTCTGCAATTGCGGCTTCTTCGTTAACAAAATCTTGCTGTGTCATTTACTTTATATTTCCGCATTATAATTATTTTATTATAATTAAAGTAAATCACACAAATGTTAATTCCTATTTACTTGATAAGTGAATTCTATTGTGTTTGGCTAAGTCTGAACCTTTTTATCAAGTAACATACTTCGTTGTTGTATTGTCTCGATCTCGTATCCATAGACGATCACACGAAGTGTGAAACGATTATTTGTTTTGTCTCGACTCTGTCTATAGACAATCACTTTCGGAGAAAGGACTTATAGGTATGAATATTTTTAGCTTGAGGTATATTTGGGTACCCTCGCCTTTTCATATGCTTTCACCCTTTCGTTAAATAAACGTTTAAGCAGAATTTTCCTTTCCCTTAGTGATACCAATCAATATAAATAAATACCAATATCACTTGTTTACTCCATATATTTCTCCCCCTTTTTGTCACAAAATGAAAAAAGAAACGAAAAAATAAAGGACAAACCGAAAAGAATCTTACAAATCTCAAAATAGACTTGCAACCTATAAAACACACCATTTTTGATAAACAATATCAAAACCGAAACTACAAAGTAATTATGTTTTGATATGTTATCAATGAAACAATTGCCAAAAGAAATTTTCCCTAATAGTTTAGCAAACCAAAAATCAACTAAGCACCTTAGTTCCTTTGCTAAACCGATTGTACAAATACAATCGCTTGTTCGATAAGACCAAAATAAAGATAACTCTATTTTTCTCACCAGGTTCTAATTTTCCATATAACTTAGACCTTTAACTTTTAAACAAGACAAGTACTAGGTTAGTTAACTAGCATTTCTTGTTAAGGCATTCGATTAGGCTTGAATAACCGAAACCTCCACTTTGATAAGTCTAACTAAGATTAGAATTAACTTAGTTTCTCTTATACGGAATCGAATTGGACTAAAAAATTCATCCCATAAACCTTTTATTTCATTAAGCCATAAACAATTCATACAAACCAAAATAAATCAACTTGCATAATTATTCACCTCAAACGGAAGCAATTGAAACAACATAGACATTAAAGCACCGCAATTGCACCGAAATTTTGTAAGCCTAAACGATTGATACCACACACTAAAGCAAGATAACAATAGTTTTTTTAACCGAAAACAATTGAATTACACACACATCACATAATGGAATAAAACATCAATTGTACCGAAATTTTGTTAAGCAAAATCAATAAATATACGCAATAAAATCAGGCTTTTCTTAAACAGGAAAACAATTAACTAACAAGATTGTTACCTCAAATTTCGCATCCTCTTCTCAAATATGTTTGAATCTTCTTCCAGGGAGAATTGATATCTAAATATCATTATGTTGTTGTTAATACCAGAATTCTCATTGGGTTCTACCCGTCCTAGTGTACCAAGATGACCTCACTTTCCTTTGAATAATATGAGAGAGAGTTGTCTTTCCATTGTACCTTGTCCTTCCTTATATAGAACTTCCAAAAACCCCTTCTTTTTATGACATCTTGCCATGTGTCTTAATCCTCCTTAATTACTACTAATGCCATCCTTTTTTTCTAATATGACCTCCTTCTTCCTTGTTAATTCCTCCATTGTCCTTTCTATCTCATGGATACTTCATTGGTGGACTTGGGCCCTAGTCCCTAAGTCCCCATGTTCCATGTGTGTCCTTTCCCTTCTTTGGGGCACCCTAGCCCAGTTAAGGGGAGTTATTTTTTCATGTATCAACATTAGTCCCCTGACTATGAGGTTAGTCGTAAGATAACCTTATAGTCATATCTATATGGTCGAGTTAGCATATGCATTTCTTTACGCATGGAGAAGATCGTCGGTTACTTCCTCGTGAATGGTGTCTCTCTCATATACACGTATATATATACATATATGTAAAACTGGTATCTTCTCATCTTATTCCATGATTTCTTCTTCCCTTCTTTTTGTATTTCTTTAGAATTCTGGGGTTTGAAATTGTGGGAGTATCCGATTTTTCGAAGACGCGGTTTCTCGAGATTATGTCCCCCTTTAATGTTGTCCACGTGTCAGCCATGGCTCTTGCAGTCGTTGTAATCGTTCATATTTTCGTAGCTCTTTATAAATGAGTAACATTGGCTTCTTTAAGCCTCAACTTGTCTGCTTCCTTCTTTTATTGTCTGCTTCTTTCTTTTATTCTAGATGGCGTATGTTCTTCACGGTTACGTTCTTTCATTGGCACCAATACCCTCGCTGGTTGACCTCCGGTAAAAGGAGGAGGAACTTGCGAGGCTTTTGCTAGTAAAAGAGGAGATTGAAGCGCTCAAGGCGCGAAGGGAGGTTGACAGAGATGCTAAACGGTCCCAATTTTCTGACCAGTACGATACTTTTCAGATGGCAGAAAAGATTCGGGTGAAGGGGCATGTGTACGTCCAGATTCGACGTGCATTAGACGAGACGGTTAAGATTCGTCAAGCTGCGGATCATCTCTTTGAAGAGTCCATTGTCATGATGGAAAGTATAGATCAAGCCATCACTGACTGCCGCCTGTCTATTTCTGAGCGGGCTTTTCCTCACTTGCATGGGTATGCTTTAACACTTGCAGCGGCTTCTGCGCTTGTTCGCTCCTTCGATATTCCTGGTGAATTGAGGCGTTTGCTCCTTCTGAGGGAGGATATAGATATGTTATTGGCTTCTCTGGTAGTGCATGTGGACAAATCGCGCACGATTTATCATGATCGAGAGAAGGCACTAGCTGCTGCTCATAAATCAAAAGTTCCCAGCGAGATAAAGGGACTTGCTGAATTGGCTAATGAGGCCGATTATGCATTAGCTACTTCTATTGATCAGCGTGAAGAAGCGCTCTTGATGATGCAGTCCGTAGATGCGGACATTGCTCATTGTCGCGTGCTACTATCAGATGATGAGTGACATGCTTTTTTTTTTTTTTTTGTGCTCGGGTTTTCATTCTATGTAACGTAGGTTTAATTAAGGATATGCTTATTTCTATTCCATCCCCCTCCATTTTTTTGTGTTTTTGTTAGTGGGATGTATGTTAAACGCGCCTACTCCCCCCTTCGTTTCTCTGAACAGGGATTGGGAGGGCGAGATGTATGTTAAGCGCGCCTACTACCCCATTCGTTTCTCTCAACAGGGATTGGAGAGGAGGGATGTATGTTAAGCTCCCCTACTTCCCCCCTTCATTTTCTCAACAGGAATTAGGAGGGCGGGGTGTATGTTAAACGCGCCTACTCCCCTCTTTATTTTTCTCGACAGGGTTTTGGAGGGCGGGATGTATGTTGAACGCACCTACTCCCTTTTCATTTTTCTCAACAGGGTTTGAGAGGGTGGGGTGTATGTTAAGCGCGCCTACTCCCCCCTTCATTTTTCTCAACAGGGTTTGGGAGGGCGGGGTGTATGTTAAACGCGCCTACTCCCCCCTTTATTTTTGTCAACAGGGTTTGGGATGACGGGATGTATGTTAAACGCGCCTACTCTCCCTTTCATTTTTCTCAACATGGTTTGTGAGGGCGGGATGTATGTTAAACGCGCCTACTCCCCCTTTCATTTTTCTCAACAGGGTTTGGGAGGGCGAAATATATGTGTTAAAATTGGTTAGGATCCATTGGCATTCCTGTAATCCTTTTTCAGCTGATCGGATGCCATTAGCATTCCCGCAACCTTTGTCAGTCGATCATGCGCCATCGACATTTCTGCAACCTTTAGTAAATTTGTCAGCCGATCGGGCGCCATTGGCACTCCCGCAGTCTTTTGTCAGTCGGTCGGGCGCTATTAGCATTCCCGCAACCTTTTTTCAGTCGATCAGGCGTCATTGGCATTCCTGCAATCTTTAGTAAATTTGTCAGCCGATCGGGTGCCATTGGCACTTCCGCAGCTTTTTGTCAGTTGATAAGCATGTAAATGCTGCATTTTATACTCATATTTATATTAGTTAGGACTCGATATTTTGGCTAATAACACTATTTTAGTCCTTTTGTAGAAAGTACAGGTAAATCGAATCATCCGAATAATAAACGGATATGTGACAGCTTAATCGGCGTTTGCGACCAAGATCACCAAAATCATACCTTAAAATTAGTGCTTTTGTGGATCGCACCACCTAAGTATCCAGACGGCTATATAATGATGCCATGGAACAAACTCCACTAGACCCCAGGAAGGACGTGTCATACTCACCCTTTACAGTTTGTTTTGGTGTTGTTAATACCAAGCATCATTATGTTCTTATCAAAGAAAAGACATCTGAGCAAGTGGAACATTTATAATCTTCTTCGAAGCAATCAGCTGTTGTTACCAGTCGATTGGAATTTACAACAACAACAACAATGGAAGTTTAGTGCGGGACTCTATCCAGATGGGTTCTGTGTGTTGGCTCGAGTTTGATATTGGAGGATATGCAATGGCTGAGTTTCTACAGTAACAGTGGCATGAACGGATTTCAGGGGTCTCGTTTGACGATAAAGTTCAGTCTCTGTGTCCGGAGTAGGGAGATGATTAAAGTAGTTCTGGTGGCGGCGAGCAATGAGCTATGCAGTGATGATTGGTTTAGAAGTGAAGCAGCAACGAGAAAAAACTTAGAAGCTGCTGCTGCCGGTGAAGATATTCAGACGACCGGACTGAATACGGCTGAGAGGTGCTGCGATGTCTTTTCGTGGTGGTGCAGCTCGTGATGAAGGAGCTGAAGTGATACGCAGGTGAAGATCCAAATGTAAAAGTCCCAAAACGAGATGAATTTGGTGTCTCGGCTATGAAGAGAGTTTAAGAAGTGATGCTTGCCGGACCGGGAATGAAGACTGGTGTTGGGTTGCTGTTGATTTAACGGAGAAGGTGTATAAGTCGTCGAGATGGTGCAGCCGGTGGTTGGGAAGTTTGCAGTGGAGGCACGTGAGAAAGTGCTGTTAGTTCGAGTGATTGGAGATAGATGCTTATCAGCAGGTGAGTGTCGACTGATTCGAAGTTGTGTTAGGCTATTATTTATGGTTGATGTTCGAAGTGGGTTGCAACTGGTGACCGGTGATGGAGGTTAGAAGATCAGGAAGTTGGCAAAGCTGAGTGCAGTGGTGATGTTTGTGAGGTCGGGACTTAGCGGACAAAATGAATGGACTGAGTCTGATATTTGAAGTAGATGGCTAAACGGACAGAAATAAAAATAAGAAGTCACAGTGAAGTCGCAAAAAGAGAATGGAGGATAAATGTACCGAATGGGCTGGGCCTTGGCAATGATCTGCTAGGTCTGAATTAGAAACCCTTGCGAAGCTGTATATTTTGGAAAACGAAGAGAGGCCGGTTGGGGGGAGTTCTTTTAGAGGCCGACGGCCAGAGAACCAGAAGAGGAGTTTTGAACAAGAGATGGAAGGGAAAGGAGACGAATCGGTGACAAGGGTTTATTCTTTTCTCTATTTTTCTTGTAGTTATTTTACGTGGGTTTTGAGAAATCCATAGTATGTCTTGCTAGACTTTTTGATAATTAGGGTTTTATGTGGAAACCATTTAGAGTATAGGCTATTTTGAATTTATTAATTGAGCAAAGACTATTATGATTTGAATAGACTAATTATTGATTATTGTTTATCGATTAATTGAAAACATGAGTTGTTGCTGCACCGGGTTCAAAACCTTATGCGCGTAATCGGTAGTTTTGCAATTATATTTGTCTTATTGTTTGATAGTCCATGCTTGGATTCATTTCTTTGATGGGTTATGCTTAGGATATCCAAATATTCTTTGTGAACTGAAATTTGGTTTCGTATTATTTTCTCGCTAACACAATTTTATAGTGCATGCTTTGGTTTAAACTTTTGATGTGTCATGCTTAGGGTGTCCCAGAGATATTTGCGATTCTAACAAATATTTTAGGTGATGTCGATAGAACGAAAGATAAACATATACTCATAATTATGTTTCATTTCAGTAATTGAATAGAAATAGTGGTTGATACTAAAAACCCTGATTACTGTTTCTCCCAGTGCATTTATATTATTCGTTTAGTTTATTTTTCTGTTATTATTCTTTCAAAAATACAAAAATTTCATTGTTGGTTAGTTGATTAGAGATATTGATTATAGTATTTCCACCTCCTCGTGGGAACGACCCTTACTTGTCTCTGTCTACTAGTTAGACACCGTGCGATTGCGGTTATTATCAAATAGGCAATTTCCGGATCCTATCAATTCTTGGCGCCGCTGCCGAGGAGCGGCTGTGGAATATTGTAATTAGTATTTTTGATTTTGTAAATAGTTAGGTGTTTATTTATTTTATTTTTTTGTACAGTATTTTTATTTTTTATTTTTTAGGATTTGTTTTTCCTTTTGACTTGTTTTGTGCTTCAAAATTTTATTTCAGGAGCCTTTTTGAGAATGATGAGTGCTTTGCGCGAGACGTCGTCTATGACGCTTGGTGAATACATGTTTGGGTCACGGTATAAGGAAGTTCTTGCTTATAATCGTCTCAGGTATGAAACTTGGAATCCACGTAATTTCGCTATGAGTGGTTATTCAGATGAGTATCAACCCCAATACCATGAGGGTGAAAAGGAACTTGATACTAGAAGTGATTTTAGGAATTGTGATACCGATAGTATCTGAATCTATTGTATCTTACCCAACTCATGATCATTTAACTGATTATTTGTCTATTCAAAAGGACGAGAATTGTGTTAGAGACGCCATTTATTCAGATAATGATGATTCAGAAGAAAATATTTATACAGAAGATACTATTGTTGAGTCTGATGACTTAGAGACAACAAACGTGCATAACGAGATATTTTCTAATCATTCAAATAATGAGTTTCCTATAAGTCACTTAGTTGCAGATAGCGATGAGGCGATTATTCATGATATTGTTGCTCCGTTGTGCTCTTGTTTTTCTGATCCATCTAGTGATTTTATGATTGCTGATGTGAATGTTGAACATATTGATATTGGTCAGATAACTTGTGTCGATGATTTTGAACCAATCTCAGTTTGTTTATCCCATTTTTCTGATTCCGATGACCCTATGATTATTGATATTATCAATGCATTGTGACCTCCAATAGTTAATCAAGGTAACTCAACAACGGAAGTTATTTCCGCAGACTTAGAACCAGATTTAAGAGTTACTGATTTTGATAAACTTGAACCACTAGATGCATGTATAGGTAATCGTTCTAATATTGATGATTATTTTCCTTTTGTAATTGTCAATTCATTGCTTCCTCTGGTTTCTAGTGAAGATATTGTGCCGATGGAAGTTATTTCAGCTGATCTTGAGCCTGATTTAGAACATGTTTCCCAAATAAAAATTAATATATATTCAATGTTTGTTGTCCATGTGAGTGATTAAATTATCCCGACTAAGGATATTTTCTACTGGGAATGGACTTACACATCTTTTTGGAAGTTTATAGTGTTCGCAAGTTCATATTCGCAGCTGACCAGATTTGTTGGATTAATCCCCAACTTTTCAGACTTTATATATATGCCTTGCAGCTTACTTTGGTGCAACCTCACCTTGTTTGAGGTTCTTTATGTGCGCAAGAAGGGATACAAAAATTTTGCTTCATGGGAGTCAACCCATACTATTTCGCTTCATGGGAGTCAACCCATCAGATTTGTTTTCTTTCCTCCATCTTTTATTTGTTTGCTTGAATTTCCCATCTTAATTTCTACGTTGGATGACTCAATTACATTGAGGACAATGTAATGTTTAAGTGTGGGGGAGTGATATTTTCATTAGGCTTAAAAAATAAAAAATAAATTTTTTTTGCATATTATGACCAGCTGTTTAGCGGGTCTAATTTAAAAAAAAAAAAAACTAACAAACAAAAATTTGCATGATGTGATCAGCTTTTTTGCGGGTCTTTCTGTCTAGCTGTTTAGCAGACATCCACATCCACTGTTTAGTGGATTCGTCTTGATGTTTAGCAGAATTCTCTCCATCTTGCTGTGTAGCAGATCTGTCTCGCTTTTTAGCAGACATCTCTCGATCTCGCTGTGTAGCGGATCCGTCTCGCTGTTTAGCAGACAACACTCTTCATATCCAGCTGTGTAACATATCTATTCTCTGTTTTGCTCGAGGACTAGCAAAATATAAGTGTGGGGATATTGATAAGCATGTAAATGCTTCATTTTATACCCATATTTATATTAGTTAGGACTCGATATTTTGGCTAATAACACTATTTTAATGCTTTTGTAGAAAGTACAAGTAAATCGGATCATCCGGATCATAAACGGCTAAGTGACAACTTAATTGGCGTTTGCGATCGAGATCACCAAAATCCTGCCTTGAAATTAGTGTTTTTGTGGATCGCACCACCTAAGTCTCCAGACGGCTAGATAATGATGCCATGGAACAAACTCCACTAGACCCCGGGAAGAAGGACGTGTCATACTCACCCTTTACAGTTTGTTTTGGTGTCGTTAATAACAAGCATCATTATGTTCTTATCAAAGAAAAGACATCTGAGCAAGTGGAACATTTATAATCTTCTTCGAAGAAATCAGCCGTTGTTACCAGTCGATTGGAATTTACAACAACAACAACAATGGAAGTTTAGTGCGGGACTCTATCCAGATGGGTTCTGTGTGTTGGCTCGAGTTTGATATTGGAGGATATGCAGTGGCTGAGTTTCTACAGTAACAGTGGCATGAACGGATTTCAGGGGTCTCGTTTGATGATAAACTTCAGTGTCTGTTTCCAGAGTTGGGAGATGATTAAAGTAGTTCTGGTGGTGGCGAGCAATGAGCTATGCAGTGATGATTGGTTGAGAAGTGAAGAAGCAACGAGAAGAAACTTAGAAGCTGCTGTTGCCGGTGAAGAAATTCAGAATACCGGAATGAATACGGCTAAGAGGTGCTGCGATATCTCTTCGTGGTGGTGCAGCTCGTGATGAAGGAGCTGAGGTGATATGCAAATGTAAAAGTCCCAAAACGAGATGAATTTGGGTGTCTCGGCTATGAAGAGAGTTTAAGAAGTGATGCTTGCCGGACCGGGAATGAAGACTGGTGTTGGGTGACTGTTGATTTAACGGAGAAGGTGTACAAGTTGTCGAGCTGGTGCTGCCGGTGGTTGGGAAGTTTGCAGTGGAGGCACGTGAGAAACTGCTGTTAGTTCGAGTGATTGGAGATAGATGCTTATCAGCAGGTGAGTGTCGACTGATTCGAAGTTGTGTTGGCCATTATGGTTGTTGTTCGAAGTGGGTTGCAACTGGTGACCGGTGATGGAGGTTAGAAGATCAGGAAGTTGGCAAAGCTGATTGCAGTGGTGATGTTTGTGAGGTCGGGACTTAGCGGACAAAATGAATGGACTGAGTCTGATATTTGAAGTAGATGGCTAAAAAGACAAAAATAAAAATAAGAAGTCAGTGAAGTCGCAAAAAGAGAATGGAGGATAAATGTACTGAATGGAATGGGCTTTGGCAATGATCTGCTAGGTCTGAATTAGAAACCCTTACGCAACTGTATATTTTGGAAAACGAAGAGAGGCCGGTTGGGGGGAGTTCTTTTAGAGGCCGACGGCCAGAGAACCAGAAGAGGATTTTTGAACAAGAGATTGAAGGGAAAGAGACGACTCGGTGACAAGGATTTATTCTTTCCTCTATTTTTCTTGTAATTATTTTACGTGGGTTTTGAGAAATCCATAATATGTCTTGCTATACTTTTTTGGTAGTTAGGGTTTTATGTGGAAACCACTTAGAGTATAGGCTATTTTGAATTGATTAATTGAGCAAAGACTATTATGATTTGAATAGACTAATTATTGATTATTGTTTATCGATTAATTGGAAACATGAGTTGTTGCTTCACCGGGTTCAAAACCTTATGCGCGTAATCGGTAGTTTTGCAATTATATTTGTCTTATTGTTTGATAGTCCATGCTTGGATTCATTTCTTGAATGGGTTATGCTTAGGATAGCCAAATATTATTTGTGAACTGAAATTTAGTTTCGTATTATTTTCTCGCTAACACAATTTGATGGTGCATGCTTTGGTTTAAACTTTTGATGTGTCATGCTTAGGGTGTCTCAGTGATATCTGCGATTCTAATAAATATTTTAGGTGATGTCGATAGAACGAAAGATAAACATATACTCATAATTATGTTTCGTTTCAGTAATTGAATAGAAATAGTGGTTGATACTAAAAACCCTGGTTACTGTTTCTCCTAGTGCATTTATATTATTCGTTTAGTTTATTTTTCTGTTATTATTCTTTCCAAAATCCAAAAACTTCATTGCTGGTTAGTTGATTAGAGATATTGATTACAGTATTTCCACCGCTCCTCGAGAGAACGACCCGTACTTGCCTCTGTCTACTAGTTAGACACCGTGCGATTGCGGTTATTATCGAATAGGCATTTTCCGGATCCTATCAATTCTTGTTGATCGTGCGCCTTTAGCATTCCGGCAACCTTTTTTCAGTCGATCAGGCGCCATTGGAATTCCGGCAACCTTTAGTAAATTTGTCAGCTGATCGGGCGCCATTAGCACTCCCGCAGCCTTTTGCCAGTCGTTTCGGGCGCCATTGGCATTCCCGCGACCTTGGTAGATGTTACAAATCATGTATCAAAAGTTGGTCTTTATTCGAAATAATGGTTTTACATTGACCTGTTCATGCATAAATTATTTTTTAACCATTTACCATTGATCAGTGACTTGATCTTCGTGCCGTTCATGCGTATGAGATTGTAATACCCGCTCTCTGCTACCTTTCTTACTCTGAAAGGTCCTTCCCAATTTGCGGCGAATTTCCCTGCACTAGCATTCCTTTGCACATGAGGAACGATCTTAAGGATCAAATCGTCTACCTCGAATCTTCTTTCCTTTACACTCTAATTATAAAAATTTGTTGTGTGCTTCCTGTATGCCTCAGAAAATCGTTCTTCCTGGTCTCTCCTCTCTTCTATTGTGTATAAATGGGCAAAGCGACTTACTTCGTCCGTAGTCGTATGACTAGCCATTGCTACCCTCGCGGATGGAATTGCAATTTCTGCCAGAAATATCGCGTCCTCCCCATAGACCAGAGAATACGGTGATGCCCCCGTGGAACTTCGTTTCGAGATTCTGTATGACCATACCGTGAGCGGGAGCTGGTTATTCCACTCTCTGGGATGGTCTTCCACTGTCCTGCTCAAGACCCGGATCAGTGTCTTATTGCTCGCCTATGTTTGCCCGTTCCCTTGAGGATAGTAGGGGGTCGACTATGAAGCCTCACATTATATTGATGTAGCAAATCCATCACATATTTGTTTACGAACAACTTTGCATTATCTTCCCGGATAATCATGGGCGCACCAAATCTGCAGATGATGTACTCTTTGATAAATGTCGCGATGGTCGCCCCGGTATAGTCTTTGAGAGGTATCGCTTCGACCCATTTCTTGGTATACTCAGTGGCGGTTATTATGTACTTATGGCGCTTCGAGGACATTGGGTTGATCTGCCCTATAATGTCTAAAGCCCAACTGTGAAATGGCCATGGCGTTACCACGCTATGCAGTAGGGTGTGGGGTGCTCTGATCAGGTTCCCATGTGTTCGGCAGTTGAGGAATTTTCTGACGTGTTCTGTGGTATCACTTTCCATGGTTTGCCAGTAAAATCCTCCTTCATAGAGCTGCAAGAACAACTTCCGCATTCCTTGATGTTTTGTATTGTGTGACCAAGTCATTACTTCAGCAGCCTCCTCGTCTGATAAGCACCTTAGTACTGCGTTACTATAGCTTCTGCGGTAGAGGATCCCCTCATGCATGAAGAAACGCGCCGCTTTCTTTTGAATTTTTAGAGTCGTTTGCCTTTCGCTGGGTAATTTGTTGTTTTGGATGAAGTCCATGTATGGTTGTCTCCAATCCACCCCGTCGACTGTGCAGACCTCTGCGGGTTGTGGTGAGGCTTGGCAATCAGTGCAATTGTCTTGGAGGGCCGCTGCTTGTGCCGACATGCTGGGTCAGTATACGATCTCCTTTGAAGCTTTCTGTAGAGGTGAACCGCTGCGGTTTTCCCACAGGTTATCGCGTGTAGCTCCTGGAGTATCTTTTACGCTTCTCTCTTACCCATACATCTGGCAAGAGATCCCCCTGTTGCTCGATAGTAAAACGCTCGTTGGATCAACACGAACTGCTTCAGAGTTTGGGTAGGCATTACGCGATCCTCCTATGTTTTGGTCAAGTCGTCAATGTAAGTCCTCCTCCAACCATCCGTTTCTTCGAAGGCCATGTCTTCTTTCCAGGTGTTGGGAAACTCCTTCATTCTGACTGTTATTGTACCCTCGTCCTTATCGTTTAGCTGTATCTTTCTAGATAATGTTGACAGGGCGTCTGCGTGTTTGTTCTTTCCCCTACCTATATGATCTAGGGTCGACCCTGTTTGACTTATCAAGTTTTGAGCCTCCGCTCAATATGGGGCTAGGTGTGGTTCTTTGACGTGGAAGTACCCGTTGACTTGGTTGGTTACCAACCTCGAGTCGCCTCCTAGGCCAAGCTCCTTTTCCATCCTGAGCCCTAGGATCAAAGCTTCATATTCGGCGACATTATTACTGCAGGGAAGTCCAACTTGAACGAATATGAGAACAATTCTCCTTGCGGTGCTTCTAACACTACTCCCGCCCCTCCAACGGTATCATATGACGACCCATCGAAAAACATGGTCCAAGGTTTGTTAATATCGGTGACATCTACCTCTCCCGGCACCCGGTCATGAATTTCGTCATTTCCTTACCCAGGGAACATGGCCATTAGATCAGCGATCGCTTTTCCTCGCACTCCTTTAGGTCGCTTATAATCGAGTTCGAACTCTGATAATTGTAACAGCCATCGAGCCTTTTTCCCAGTCAGGACAGGCTTAGAGGCGAGATATGCTATTGGATTTTCCGCAGCTACAACGATCGTCTTATGCGTCAGGAGATACGGTCTTAGTTTCTGTGCTGCATAGATGAGGGCTAAGCATGCTTGTTCCACTCGTGGGTATCTCAATTCCACGTCTCTTAAAACCCGACTCACGTAGTAGATGGGTGATAATCGTTTCCTCCCATATCTTGCGCCAGGACTGCCCCTATGGCTGAGCTCGTGAACGCTGTGTATAAGTAAAGAGGCACTCCTTTTATTGGTGGTTTGAGAACTTGGGGGCTGACAAGGCATCGCTTTAGTTTTTCAAACGCAACTTGTTGAGTCTCTTCCCGTTTAAAGATAGTCCCTTTCCTTAGTAGGGGCAAGAATGCCGATATTATCTGAGCCAAACCAGGAACGAAGCGCCATATATAAGATATATGTCCTATAAACGCCTGGATCTCTTTGGTATTAGTTGGTGGTACCATAGTCATAATCTCCTCGACTTTACTTGTATCCACTTGAATCCCTTCATTGGTTACAACGAATCCCAAGAACTTTCCAGACGTCACCCCAAAGGCGCACTTGAGCGGGTTCATCTTAAGTTGGTACTTCCTACATCTTTCGAAGACTGTCTTTAGGTGAAATTCGTGGCTCTGAGTCTCTGAAGTCTTAATTACGATGTCGTCCACATATACTTCTACCGTATGATGCAGTAGATCGTGGAATATGGATGGCATAGCGCGCTGGTATGTGGCACCGGCGTTCTTTAGCCCGAAGGGCATCACAACATAGTAGAAATTCCCATATGGAGTTTGGAAAGCAGTCTTTTGCATCTTCCTCGGCCATCTTTATTTGGTTATATCCATTAAACACATCAATGAAAGAGAAACGCGTCTTGCCACCAGTCGCGTCCAACGTTAAGTCAATGTTGGGTAGTGGGAAATCATCTTTAGAACAGGCCCGATTGAGATCCCTATAGTCTACGCAGCATCGAATCTTTCCATTCTTCTTCACCACTGAGACGATGTTGGATAACCAGGTCGGGTGCTGGATAGGTTTGATGAATTTGGCTTTCAATAAGCGTTCTACTTCCTCCTTTATTGCGAGGGCGATCACCCTCGGGAACTCTCTACTTCTTCGTTTTATTGGCTGAAATTCAGGAGACACTCCAAGGTTATGAGCTACGAGGCTACTATCTAGACCCCGCATTTCATCATAATCGTAAGCGAAAACATCTCTGTATTCCCTAAGCAAGGCGATCAGAGCTTCCCTTTCTTCTGCGTCCAAACTTTTAGTGATCATGATCGGTCGCTTATCATCTTCTGTTTCGATTTTAATCTCTTCTACATCATCCATGGTAAGATCTTTAGGAGCCCTTCTCCTATAGACTGTGTACCTTCATTCAGTAGTTCCCGTAATTCTTCATCATCAATTTTATTATATGGTAGCTCGTTTAGGTTTTGGTCGTCTGAAGGGGCCTCTATGTCGGGTTTGTCGAAGTTTTGCGTGCTTGTAGACGCTCCCTCGGTTAATTTCTATAAGCGATACACGTGTCCCCCATCTGGTCTTGAGAAACGATGGAACCTAGGTTGATATTCGTGTTTCCTCTTTCTTTCCTTTGGGAAAGTCATCCTGGATGGGCTGAAGACTGACTTGGTTGGCTCCATCTTCTCTTCCTCGCTCCATTTTGGTAGCGGGGTAAGTTTCACCTTGGGGATTTCATCCACCTCAGCCAAATCATAAAACACCGCATCTGCTATGTAAGCTTCTTAAGGGTCAAAGGGGTGGCTCGTGGCTGGTATCCGGAATTGCCTTCCTCCTATGTTAGTCTTGACACACAGATGGTACGTTGACGCTACCACTTTATGGTTGAGTAACCACCCTCGTCCTAGCAGTACATGGAACGTCGTGTCGTCTTCTAGTACATAGAAAGGGGTAAGTCCACGAATGGGACCAATATTCATAACCAAATGGACGATCTCGATTGTCGTCTGAGTTTGTCCTCCAAATCCTTTCACCATCGTGGTGCGCATTTTAATTACCGACCGCTGTACTCCGAGAAATTCTAGTGTATGCGTAGAGATTAAATTTAATGATGCCCACCGTCTACGAAGGCCCTCCTCAAAGGAACCTTATTGATATACGCCATCAGGTATAAGGGTCTAAGGTGCTCTCCCGGATAGCAAATATCCTCGTCTGTGAACACGATAACTTCTTTGGGAATGGAATCGTAAGTCTTTCCTGCCGCAATTTCCGCAATATCTTTGGCCACTTCCCTGCGCTGATCCTCGCTAAAACCCAACGAGTCAAAAAATTGTTGAGCCAACACTGTACCCGCGAATTTGCTAGCGACACCATCTGTATTTTTAAATGCGTGGACTTTTACGGTAACCTCGCATGCTTCTTCATCCTTTTCTTCCCAGGGTTGCCATTCGTCTCCACTGGGATCATGAGAAAGCATCATTACATGATTTTGGATTTCTTTTCCTCCCTCGGGATCTCCCATTTCGATTTCGCCCACTTCCAGTTTCTTCTGAAATATTCTTCTTAGGTTATAGCAGTCGACCGTGGGGTGTTGTACTTTTCTATGGAAGTGACAGTACCTGGCATTGCTCTTATGGGTATCAGTGGGATCCTCCTTCGTTGGAGGCAACTGAATTTTTTTGTTCGCTACCCACTGCTCTAGGAGTCCGACGATTTTCTCTTTATGACAGGGCAATGGGGGAGGAAGCGGTTGATCCCTATATGACTGATTTGTTTGCGCGCCCCAGCCTTCTTGGTTGTTGTTTGCGCGGGTGTTCTTTGGTGTTGTTGAGACGCTGTTGACCGCGTTGCGCCAAACATAATCCTAGTTGCTTTCTTCGACACAATCGGCGATTCTTGCTGTCGCTTCTTCCAGCTCGACGAAGGTTGGGAATCGGAAGTTCACCAGGCTTTTCTTGAAACATGTTATCATTCCGCGAACGCAGATCTCCACTAGTGCATCTTCTTTAACGTCCTCATGGAAATCCAGCGCGAAATGACGAAACCGAGTGATATACTTCCCCATGTCTTCCCCTAACCGTTGGTTGCATCTACTCAAGTCGATGGTCGTGACTTTCCTTTTTGCAGAATAAAATTTTCTGAGAAAATGTGTGGACAGGTCCGTCCATGAGCTGATGCTTCCAGGCTTTAGGTTGTCTACCACGAGAAGGCCGTATCAGTCAACGACTTCGTGAACTTCCTTAGGCACAACTTCCCATCATAGGCTCGATCGTTCATAGAAGCGACGAATCTGCTAAGATGTTCTCGCGCATTCCCTTGTCCATCATACACTTTGAACTTTGGTGAAGTATAATCCTCTGGATATTGATATTCCAGGATCTCGGGGGTGTATGGGCTTGCCATAAAATCGTAATTGTTCTGTTTTACCACTTTGTAGTTTGTCTCAAAAAATTTGGCCATCGCCTCCTGCGTCATCATTCCGTGATCTTATTCTTTATCCTCGGCGCTTTCCAAGTCTTCTTTGGTGCTTTGCTCGTTGCTAGCTTCTCTCATCAATCTTCTCAACTCTCTTTCCCTGTGGATGTGTTCCTCCAACTCTTTCTGCATTTCCTTTAAAGTGGGATGGGCGAGTGACGTGCTTCCGCCCTCTAGTTGCTTATCCTTCTCCTGTGTCGCTTTAGGTCTTGTCGCTTGTAAGATTGGGTCCGTCACTATCCCTATCCACTCCCCTTCTAGATTAGGGGGAGGATTATTCAACTGACCCTAGTCGCGTTTGGGGTAGTACTACTCGGCTGCATCATGATAGACTAGGAACAAGCCTCCGGGTGTGGTCTCCAAATGTTAATACCGGAATTCTCGTTGGGTTATACCCGTCCTAGTGTACCAAGATGACCTCACTTTCCTTAGAATAGTATGAGAGAGATTTGTATTTCCGTTGTACCTTGTCCTTCCTTATATAGACCTTCAAAAGCCCCTTCTTTTTATGACATCTTGCCATGTGTCCTAATCCTCCTTAATTACGACTAATGCCATCCTTTTTTCTATTATGACCTCCTTCTTCCTTGTTAATTCCTCCATTGTCCTTTCTATCTCATGAATACTTCATTGGTACACTTGGGCCCTAGTACCCATGTTCCATGTGTGGCCTTTCCCTTCTTTGGGGCACCCTAGCCCAGTTAAGGGGAGTTATTTTTTTATGTATCAACAGTTGTCATCCTTATGAAAAACAAAAGAATAACAACAACCAACTTATACCAGAGAAAGGTTGAAAACCCTCTAAACACATATGATTTTATGCTAAACCAAAACCGATTCAACATATTATGACTTTTTCACATATTGTTTCTATCAGAACCCCTCATGATCCTTTGATAAAGCCTACCAACATGAGCTAAAACTTAATCCTGCTAAATCAAAAAGTCACCCAAACCATAAGGGTTCACAACATTATGAGATCGAATATCAAGGTAGTAAAATCGAAAATAAACATCCCATAAACATACATAACAATAATAAAGCATTCAAGCACAGGCTATGTAAATCAAAAAACTATTACAAGAAAAATTATAACTCAAATAATTTTATTCATAATAATAAGATAGTTCTATTCATAATAGACCTAATACAATCATTGAAAGAAATCAAAATTTGATGTCTATTATTCTCTTTTTGAATCTCTAATTTCAGCTTTTTAGAGCATCCTTCAAAGTTGAAGTCGGATCAGAAGATATCACCGTATTCCAGTCATCTTCTATAATCACTAGTCTTGATTCAAGACTAACAACATTGTCATTGGCTTCCTTAACTTCCTTTCGCAAATCCTTTCCATGTTCCTTACTTCACATAAGATTATATCTAATTTTAGTGAAAGATTCTTGAGAAGATTATCATTGAGAGAAGAGATTTCTTCATTAGGAACATCCTGTTGAAGTTCTGGAGATGAATCAAAATCACCATCAGAAGACTCGAGACGAAGTTTCTTGTTGGGGAACAATATAGTCCAGACTTTTTCGGTTTTGCGAGAGTTGCAACTTGAGGTAGACATACTATCAAATCTCTATGAAAATGAAGTAAGAGGTCTTCCCTCTTATAAGTTCTAAAACTTTTTATCAAAAATATTTGAGAATATTATTTAAATTAAATTCTTAACAGAAAAATCAATTTTTAAAAATATTTTTATCCAAAATATTTACACCTATATCCTTACTGTATACTTTTAGGGTAACAAGTAAGGATCCATGATAACCAGTTAGGTAGTCACCTTTTGGTTGTTGAATTTCTTCCCTTAAAGATTTTAACATTCTTACATGGTTGAGGAGACATCACGTTTGAACTTTTAGGTTCAACTTCTAATCTTGATGTAAGATCATGATGTTCGAAGAACTTATTCTCCCTTTTTGAAGAGATATTTGATCTACACTTAGATCTTGATATTCTGGTTTTATACAGTCTCTCTCTCTGTTTAGTATCAGGACATTGCCTTTGAAAATGCCCTTTTTGCTTGCACTGGAAACATACACCAGAATTTTTGCGTTTTCTGGATCTAGATTCCACAGGTTTATTTAGTCTTACCTCCTTGTCTCTTGATACACTCATACCAAGTGGTGATTTATCAAAGCAATTGAGTCTACATCTCATATTCTTCTTTTATGCTTTTAACTTCCTTATCTCATCTTGAAAAGACTTAATGTCGAGAATGAGTTTAGATACTTGTACCTTTTTGGAGTATTGAGTAACCTCGGTTTTCTTCAGTCACTTGTTAAATTTTTATTTGTCATTCAGAAGACTCAATTTGAGTTGATCAAGCGATGATTTTATTTCAATCGTGTCAGATACAAGAGGGTGAGTTCTTTTTATCTTTATATGGAAATATTTCTTTGAAAATCGAAGGAGTAAACTCTTCTTGAGTATCTAGAGTTGGAAGAACTTCAGAGTCATAGACTTCTACAATAGTTGCAACATGATCTATCTCATCAACTTGATCATTCTCTTTAGGACAATAATCAAGTGTGGCAGTGTAAGCATATCTTTGCCACTATGTGTCCTTAGTTGAACAGTCTGGAGAGATATGACTGAACCCTGTACACTTGTAGCATTGAGGAATAATATCATCATCATCCCAGGTGTCTTCACGTTTATGTGAAGGAACAGTTTTTCCTTTTGACACAGGTGATTCTCTTTTTCGATGTCTCAATAATTTCTTGAATTGCTGAGTAATAAGAGACAAATGATGATTTAGTTTACCTTCATCTTCAGCAGTTTGATCTTCCCGGTCTTCGAAATCTTCCGAATATTGAGTCGGAACCCTTTTATGGCTTTTTAGTCCAGATTATCTTTTTGTTTAGACAAATTCTCTTGATCAAATATCTTCAATTTTTCAACTAGGGAACTTCTAGATAGAGATGAAAGATCATTAGCTTCAATGATTGCATACTTTTTAGAATCGTATCTAGATGGCAACGATCTGAGAATTTTGCATAATATATCTTTTTCAGAGATAGTCTTTCCAAGAGAGAAATAGGCATTAATTATCTCAGAGAGTTTAAGATGAAACTCTTCAAAAGTGTCGTTGTAACCCATTCGAAGGTTTTCCCAATCATACATAAGAGTTTGAAGTTTAGCTTCTTTCTCTGAAGTGTTTCCTTCGAATACGATCTGAAGATTATCCCAAGCTTCTCTCGAAGTTTGACATGTTGATACATGATGTTGTAGATCACGACTTACAGCATGTATTATAGCATCCAAACCAACTGAATTCTGCTTTGCTAGCGCATTTTATTTGTTTGAAAAATCTACTAAGCGTTTAAACTCAGTTTCTGAATTTTCTATCTTTGGACGAATATAACCATCGACGACTAATAGCCGAGTAATAAAGTCTCGTGATTGAAGAAAAGATCTCATAGCATATTTCCACCATAGATAATTTTTTCCATCAAATCTTGGCGGTACGTTAATTGAAGTCGATTCATGAGAACTAGAGTTCATTCTTATAGGTTGGATCGCACCGAACACAGATTGTTAGATCTTTTCGTCTTTTCCTGCTCTGATACCAATTGAAAAGGCGAGGGCACCCAAATATACCAGAAGCTAAAAAATTTCCACCTAAAAGTCCTTTCTCCGAAAGTGATTGTCTATGGACTGCGTCGAGATAATACAACTAATCGGTTCACACTTCGTGTGATCGTCTATGGATACGAGATTGAGACAATACAACAACGAAATATGTTTACTTGATAAAAAGATTCGTACTTAACCACACACAATAGGATTACTTATCAAGTAAATAGGAATTAACATTTGTGTATTTTACTTCTAATTATAATTGCGGAAATAAAAAAGTAAAAGACACAACAAGACTTTGTTAACGAGGAAACCGCAAATGCAGAAAAACCCCGGGACCTTGTCCAGAATTGAATACTCTCAGGATTAAGCCACTATACAAAATTAAACCAACTTCGTATAGTTTAGACCAAGCAACTAAACCTATTGTTCACCTAGTTCCGTCTGTATTCCCACGCCTCCAACTTATGAATAAGTCACGTACTTGGAACAATTCCTTTGGTTCGTATTCCAAACAGTAAAAGAACAACAAATCTGTTTGGTAGCAACTCTTTTCAACCAAGTGATATGAGTTCGACAAAGGCTCTTATGTTTATCTCAATAAACTCCTCTATCTTATGATCAACTACCGAAGTAATTGTTAAGATTTTGCAATCAATGCATTTTAATCACAAAGAATTGTATTGATGCGGATCTACACAACTAATCAATATAATCTACCACAAGGATAAACCGATTATAGTTGGATCCTCTATACCGAAACAAGTATTGTGCACACCAAAGATTATGAACCCTAAATCAGAAATCTTCAATATCTTATTTGTCTTCAAATCTTCTTAGATCTTCAATAAACATCTGCACACAACAACTTGAATCTCTTGTGATCAATCATGCATAGAACGGAATCTGTTAACAATGGATTATCACAAGACGTATTTAGATCTACAAACAGTCTAAAAATCCCTGTGGAAACTTCGATCTAGTTTGAGTGAATCTTATATCATAAGAGAAGATTCTCAAGCATAAACAAACTAGGTGCAATCAAAGTTAAACCACCGTTAGTCAATCAAATCAATAAAAATATAAACTGCAATTATCTAGTTTTCCACCAACGGTACTAATAGAGCTTCTCAATCCCAAAGAAGACTTTAAACTGAGCGGTCATAAGAGATTTCGCCTAATTAGATTACTCTCCTTTCCGAATAGGCGGCTTCACAGTACCAGCACAACTGAGATAGTTCTTGCTGTACGAGGATTAGTTTGCTCGAAATGTAAACTTTCATATTTATAGACCAAGGAAGTTTGGACACCAAGGAATTTCCAAAACCGAAATATTCTCAAGATATGCAATATATTCCAGATTCAGTTTCCATAATTCCTGGAAATGCTCTATCCAAAATATTGACCGAAAATCTCCAACTAGTAAATGCATATTACTAATTCTCATTTTCCTAAAATAAAATTAAAAACCTTTAATAAAAGATATTTAACTTATTTATGTTTCGATCCTGGGATTTTCTTTCTTTAGCTATTAAAGATTAGCGTTACTGCATGTGTTCAAAGTATGTCGACATCCTTATTTTGTAAGTCTTGTTTCATACTTACAACTTTGAAACCGATTTTCCACACTTCCAAACAAGTTTAGAATTGGTTCTTATGACTTTCAAGAACTATGTGATTGATCAAGAACATTCAATCACAAATCATGGGTTTCACGGTTCTACCAAAACAAGTTTCGGTTCTACCTCCATGTGAGTATTGTGCATAGTCACATTAGCTTTCCAAAAATTCGGTTGACTAGGTACTAGGATCGGTTCCCCACATATATATGGTATCTAACTTGTACTTGCTGCACATGTCCATATGATCGGTTCCCCTTTCTGCTGAAAACTTGCTGCACCTCATACAAGGATAGATTCCCCTTTGTGATGTGTTGCACCTCTTACTAAGATCGGTTCCCCTTTACCCCGAGTCGGTCATACAAAATCACAAACTCGATCATACCATCTCAGGTGATTACTTAAGATCGGTTTCACTAATAAAAGTCATACCAATACAAAAGTCAGGCCTTTGTGAATAGTTTTACCAAGAACATAAGCAAGTCGTGAGTGGTTATACTAAACACACATGTTGGTAATACAAAGATTTTCAATGAATAACAATACCAATAAGCCTTGTGATTTCCCTTTCGATTCATAAAACATGTTTAATTCTTATTTTCTAAAGATATGCATTTTAATTGCTGGAAATTAAAAGAATATAAAACTAAAAACTTTAATTAAAAGATTCTCAATTTATTTCGATCCAGGATTCTCCTTTAGTTATTAAGGAATAACTTTGAACAAGAAAAGGTAAGAATTACTGCACGTGTTCAAAGTATGTCGACATCTTTACTTTGTAAATCCTTTTTCATATTTACACTCTTGGAATCGATTTGCCACACTTCCAAACAAGTTTAGAATTGGTTCATCTGACTTCCAAGAACTATGTGATTGATTATCCTATCAAATCACAAATCATGGGTTTCACGGTTCTACCAAAACAAGTTTCGGTTCTACCTCCATGTGGGTACTAGAATTAGTCACGCTAGTTACCAAAACTTGGTTGACTAGGTACTAGGATCGGTCCCCACGTATATATAGTATCTAACTTGTATTTGTTGCACATGTTTATAGCATCGGTTCCCCATAACTAAAAGCATGTTACAAGGATCGATTCCCCTTTTGTGATCGGTTGCACCTCTTACTAGGATCGGTCCCCCAATGTCTAGAGTTGGTCATACCAATTACAACAAATCGACCATACCATCTCAGGTGATTACTTAAGATCAGTTTCACTAATAAAAGTCATACCAATACAAAAGTCAGGCCTTGTGAATAGTTTTACCAAGAACATAAGCAAGTCGTGAGTGGTTATACTAAACACACATGTTGGTAATCCAAAGATTTTCAATGAATAACAATACCAATAAGCCTTGCGATTTCCCTTTCGATTCATAAAACAGGTTTAATTTTTATTTTCTAAAGATATGCATTTTAATTGCTGGAAATTAAAAGCATATAAAAACTAAAAACCTTAATTAAAAGATTCTCAATTTATTTCGATCCGGGATTCTCCTTTAGTTATTAAGGAATATCTTCGAACAATAAAAGATAAGAGTTACTGCACATGTTCAAAGTATGTCGACATCTTTACTTTGTAAATCCTTTTTCATATTTACAATCTTGGAATCGATTTGCCACACTTCCAAACAAGTTTAGAATTGGTTCATCTGACTTCCAAGAACTATGTGATTGATTATCCTATCAAATCACAAATCATGGGTTTCACGGTTCTACCAAAACAAGTTTCGGTTCTACCTCCATGTGGGTACTAGAATTAGTCACGCTAGTTACCAAAACTTGGTTGACTAGGTACTAGGATCGGTCCCCACGTATATATAGTATCTAACTTGTATTTGTTGCACATGTTTATAGCATCGGTTCCCCATAACTAAAAGCATGTTACAAGGATCGATTCCCCTTTTGTGATCGGTTGCACCTCTTACTAGGATCGGTCCCCCAATGTCTAGAGTTGGTCATACCAATTACAACAAATCGACCATACCATCTCAGGTGATTACTTAAGATCAGTTTCACTAATAAAAGTCATACCAATACAAAAGTCAGGCCTTGTGAATAGTTTTACCAAGAACATAAGCAAGTCGTGAGTGGTTATACTAAACACACATGTTGGTAATCCAAAGATTTTCAATGAATAACAATACCAATAAGCCTTGCGATTTCCCTTTCGATTCATAAAACAGGTTTAATTTTTATTTTCTAAAGATATGCATTTTAATTGCTGGAAATTAAAAGAATATAAAATTAAAAACTTTAATTAAAAGATTCTCAATTTATTTCGATCCAGGATTCTCCTTTAGTTATTAAGGAATAACTTTGAACAAGAAAAGGTAAGAATTACTGCACGTGTTCAAAGTATGTCGACATCTTTACTTTGTAAATCCTTTTTCATATTTACACTCTTGGAATCAATTTTCCACACTTCCAAACAAGTTTAGAATTGGTTCATCTGACTTCCAAGAACTATGTGATTGATTATCCTATCAAATCACAAATCATGGGTTTCACGGTTCTACCAAAACAAGTTTCGGTTCTACCTCCATGTGGGTACTAGTTATAGTCACGCTAGTTACCAAAACTTGGTTGACTAGGTACTAGGATCGGTCCCCATATATATATGGTATCTAACTTGTATTTGTTGCACATGTTTATAGCATCGGTTCCCCATAACTAAAAGCATGTTACAAGGATCGATTCCCCTTTTGTGATCGGTTGCACCTCTTACTAGGATCGGTCCCCCAATGTCTAGAGTTGGTCATACCAATTACAACAAATCGACCATACCATCTCAGGTGATTACTTAAGATCAGTTTCACTAATAAAAGTCATACCAATACAAAAGTCAGGCCTTGTGAATAGTTTTACCAAGAACATAAGCAAGTCGTGATTGGTTATACTAAACACACATGTTGGTAATCCAAAGATTTTCAATGAATAACAATACCAATAAGCCTTGCGATTTCCCTTTCGATTCATAAAACAGGTTTATGAATTGTACTTCCTTTAAACTAATGTAAAACATTGTTTCCTAGGAAGAAATATTCACCCATACCCATACATAATCACAATAGCATTCATACGATTATGTCGATGTCTTATATACGAAGTTCAAAAGATACGCGTTATACTTCGTATTGTATTCCTTAATACTATTCTAACTAGAGTATAATCATTCACATCTTCGCAGTTATGTTTTCAATATGCACGACCTGAAAGATACGTTAGGGAATGAAACAGTTCAAGTCAAATATTACTAACCTCAAGTGGAAGGATGATATCGCCATTGTAGCTCTTTACTTCTTCACATTATTCAAGTCTTCACGTAATACTTGTAATGTCTCATATCCTAATACTTTCAAGTTAACCTATAAGAAATTGACTCTAGTAAATAATCAAGCGACTCTTTAAATGAGTTTTGGTTCACTAAAATATGACAACCAAACTTGACATACCAATGCTTGGTGGGTTCGACCGAGCTATGCTCTAAAAATCTCCCCCTTTGTCAATTTTAGTGACAAAACTCTTACATCTTATGGATAAAAAAATTACAAGAATTCATTACACATACGCTTGATTCCCAAATTCACCAACATAATAACCTGTATACATTCAATTCATAAATGCCGCTATTGACATTATAATAATAAAGCTAATACTCCCTCTTAAAGGTAAGATAGGTAGATTTTCAATCCACACATCTTTGTTATTCCATCATCATATGATATGTTACTCCCCCTTAGTATATGCTTTACTCTTTTCGTTAGATATAACGTTTAAGCACCATTATCCTTTCCTTAGTGATACCAAATCAATACAAATTAATATCAATATCAATTGTTTACTCCATATATTTCTCCCCCTTTTTGTCACAAAATGACAAAGGTACGAGCAAATAAAAGAACAAACCAAAAGGATCTTACAAATCTTACAAAAAGACTTGCAGCACATATAAGAGTTAAGCACGAGGGTTCCACACACCATTTTTGATAACCAATATCAAAACCAAAATTACAAAGTAATTTTTTTTTGATATGTTACTAAGGAAACAATTGCCCGAAGAAATTTTCCCTAATATTTTAGCAAACCAAAAATCGCCTAAGCACCTTAGTTCCTTTGCTATACCAATTGTACAAATACTCGCTTGTTCGATAAGACCAAAATAAAGATAACTTTATTTTTCTCATCAGGATCTAGTTATTCTCATTAATAACTTAGACCTTTCACTTTTAAACAAGACAAGTACTAGGTTAGTTAACTAGCATTTCTTGTTAAGGCATTCGATTAGACTTGAATAACCGAAACCTTTACTTTGATAAGTCTAACTAAGATCAGAATTAAATTAGTTTCTCTTATCCGGAATCGAATTGGAGTAAACAATTCATCCCGAAAACCTTTTCTTTTGTTAAGCCATAAAAAATTCATACAAACCAAATAAATCAACTTGCATAGTTAATTACCTTAACCGGAAGCAATTGAAATAATTTAGACATTAAAGTACCGTAATTGTGCCGAAATTTCGTAAGCCTAAACAATTGATACCAAAAAATAAAGCAAGATAACAATATTTTTTCTTAACCGGAAGAAATTGAATCACACACACATCCATACACAAATAATGGAATAAACATCAATTGTACCGAAATTTTGTTAAGCAAAAGCAATAAATATATGCAATAAAATCAGGCTTTTCTTAAACAGAAAAACGATTAACTAACAAATTCGTTACCTCAGATTCCGCATCCTCTTCCCCGAAAGATATGTCATTAAGCGCAAGTTCACATTAGAACTCTCCCCCTTTATGTTGTCATCCTCTCGCAAGAAAAAAGGAACCACAACAAAGAACAACCTTTACCAGAGAAAGGTTTAAAACCGGTTTCAACTATTGCAATACAAAAGTTGAAACCCCGAAACATATATGCTTTTATGCTAAACAAAACAATTCAACATATTATGACTTTTTCACATATTGTTTCAAACATAACCCCTCATGATTCTTTAATAAAGTCTACCAACTCAATCCAAATCAGGCTTATCTTTGAGAATAATAAACTCAACATATGCATCAACTCTGATTCCAAAGC
The DNA here is from genome assembly GCF_003573695.1 of Papaver somniferum. NCBI lineage: Eukaryota > Viridiplantae > Streptophyta > Magnoliopsida > Ranunculales > Papaveraceae > Papaver > Papaver somniferum. The sequence continues at coordinate 1,560,860 of NW_020644373.1, forward strand.
AACAGTGAGTGCATATATTTCTGGTAGATTAACTTGGTTTGTTCAGGTAAGATGGAGTATAATAAAAGAGTTATTACAATATATTCAATTTGCTCATAGTTTGAGGGAAGTAAACTTTTCTTCTGATGCAATGCCAAATAAGGGAGCAGGGTTGGAGAGAGGAGTAAAACTGAGTTACAGCACCAGACCATGTTTTCTCTCAGATTTGGAATCTCCAGAACAAGTTTATTACAGGTTTTGTTAAAAATCCATATCTAGCTTACTGGTCTTCTTCGTTGTGGGTTTTAGTAAGAGTTTTGTTTATGGGTTTCTGTTTTTTAATTTCCTTAAGTCAGGAAATTATTCTTTTTCTTTGTAACCTCGAGTATTTGTATTTTTTCCATAATGAGTAATAAAAATGACAATTGATTGAGCAAAAAAATAGGCTAGAACTCAATCCCGCTAAACCAAAAAGTCACCCAAACCATAAGGGTTCATACCATATGAGATCGAATATTAAGGTTATGAAAACCGAAATCAAAACATCCCACAAACATACATAGCAATAATATAAAGCATTCAAGCACATGCTATGTAAACGAAAACTATCACAAGAAAAATTATAAAATAATAATATTATTCATAAATACGATAGTTTTATTCAAAATAGACCTTATACAATTTATTAAAAGAAATAAAAAACTGATGTTTATTTTATTTCTCAATTCTTGTGAAGTTTGCTTTCAAAAACTGGATTCAAATTCTTCTGAGTACTTCCTTTTTCAGTAGACAATTTGTTCATCTCAAACAGTTGAGAATGAAAATTAGCTAGTACTTCTTTTGAATCCTTTATCATCATCTCATGATATCTAATGCAACCTTTAACAATAAGAATCTGTTTTCTTAGAGAATCTTGAGAATTATCATGAAGAGAGGTGTTTTGGGGTAAAAACTGTTTCTGCCGGTTTTGGTAAATTTGGGCACGCTGCTGAGAAACGAATTTAGACCTAAAAAAATGCATTGCATGGGAGTACTTTAGATTCGAGAGATCAATCTGTACAATCCTGGCCTAAACCAAGAAATGGCCGTTCCAGTCTTGCTTCGGTCACAAAGTGAAGGAGCAGGGTTGGTCTTAGGGAGGGAAGCGAAGAAGGAGTTGAGACCAGAATGGTTAATTCTGAAGGTGTGGCTATTTTATGAATTGTATCAGAATGTGGAACTAGCTTGCATAATGTAAGCTATCAGTTCTTTTATGTTTTTCTGGATACTTGTGTTGTTGTTAACCAAAACTGTTGTTCCCCGGTCGAAAATAGGTAGAAACCTATTTATACAAGTCATAATTGAACATACCCTGATCTCGTAGGAAGTGGGAGTAGTTGAGTGATGGAGAAGTGGGGTAATGTGTAAACGCTAGAAACCACGTCCCTACTATGAGGGGAAACAAGTTAGTTTACATCCACTACTTCTTGTTGCCACTAATTGTCCACTTTCCTGACACTTTCTTATAATGGGCGTGTTGCACACCGCACGCTATAAACCGCCAGAACAATACCCTGATGAGCATCCCCCAGTTTGTGACATGTTTGATGTCTCGAGTATTTTCGTGGAAAAAGTGCAGCAGATTGCTAAGTGGGTCTTGTGTGCAAGATCTGGCTATTCTGATTAATCGTACGCCAACTAAATAGCGATAATCATGAGTGGAAAGTTAAGTCATGAGACTTGTCGTAGGAAAATGGCGTATGACGCTATTAGGTTAGTCTTGGTTGGTCACCTAAGACTTGTTATAGGCCGGTTAACTCCATGGAGAAGTTGGACGGCTAAGATTGCAATTTATGAGAGAAGGTGGTCGTTGATTATGGCCACATCTTTTTGGCGCCAGTAGTGGCATAATGAAACCTGGCAGTAGCATAGTGGTGTAGTGGCGCCTTCTTAAATTAGGGTTTGGCATGTCGCAACCCAAATTAGCGCGTGTGGCATGTGGCGTACCGGCCCTTCCTAAATTAGGGTTTGGCATGCCGCAATCCTAATTAGTGTGTGTGACATGTGGCCGCGGTATGGTGACGTTTTTTGTGCAGATGGTGCCATGGCCACGTCAAAGGAATTATGGCAGGGTCTTAATGTGGGAACGACCACAAGCGCAAGGATAGCCGTGGGTGGCCATGACATGGCGCCTTTTTTGGGTTTTATGGGTCCTGCATGGCTCATGCATGTTGTGGGGCTAAAGTGGCGTAATTTGGGCCACGACCAAAAATTAGGGTTTCGACTAATGCCACTAAAGCAAGAATCGTGTTCTGATCGGAACACCCTAACTGGAATCTGTTATGGCGTTGGCCACGAACAAAAAGTGGGTTAGCACGTAGCTGTGCTGTTTGTGGCACGTTGGCATGTTGCTGCGGCGGAGTGGCATGTTGGCATGACGATTAGCACGTTGGCGCGGCATGTTGGCGCGACATGGCACGTTTGGCATGCCGATTAGCATGTTAGCGCAGCATGGCACGTTTGGCATGCCGATTAACATGGTGGTCGTTTGGTATAGTTTGTCCTTTTAATGCGTGTGGCGGGTTTAGAGCGACCTGGTTGGTCGATAGAAAATGAGTCCGCGAGCATGAGGTGTGGCCATATCCCGAGTGCATGTGGCGCATTTAGAGCAATCTGATTGGCCGGTGAGAAAGAGGGCCGGCAGGCATGGCCTGGCCACACTCTAAGTGCGTGTGGCGTATTTAGAGCGGCGTGATTGGTCGATTGGGAAGAGGGGGGACGACAAGCATCATAGGGGCGTGGCCACATCTCTAGTGCGCGTGGCGGCTTTAGAGCGACCTGATTGGTCGATATGAAAGAGGGGGTCCGGTCAAGCAGCATGGGGCGTGGCCGTCTGCGGGTGGCGCCTAAACTGGCCGGCCATGTGACATGGCCACGCCTCCTTTTGTTGCTGCTCCTATTTTCTGCGGCTCCTCTTTTATTTCTTGTTTTTTGGTAGGACTTTGCTCCTACTAGCTCCATGCAGGATTAGTTTCCTAGCTTTCCTAGGTTGGGCCTCGACCAATAGGGTTCGAGATATTTGCACTGGCGCAAAAAGGCCTAATTTTTGCACATTAATTAGGTCAAAACTTGAATTTTGTGAGTTATCACAAAATTGAACAAATTTAACAAATTCAATGTGTTGACACAAAATCCTCTTATTCTTAGAGAGCAGTTAGCGCATCTTATGATCGAGCATTTCCATGCAGACCTTAATTTTGATACTTCTGGAAATTCATGCTACTCAGCTGCGAGCGAACAATAATTGTCATATCATACCAATACTAACGGTTCAGCTGGAGAACATAGTATTGGAAAAATACTCGGCAGGCTCCGGCATTAGTGAGTAATGCAACTAGGAGCTTATATACTCATTAGGCTCTATACTAGTGAACAATTCATCTAGGAGCTTGAGTTTCAAAATAATATGACGAGAGACATAGGCACTCATCAGATTTTGATATATTATCCAAATTCCCAGTGGAATATATATATTTCAAGGTCTACTACTTCTGATGTCGGGTCAGGTAGACAGACTTTTACAGTTTTCTCCCTAATCTAAAAACCACCATCAACATTAACTCTCGTGCTTAGCACGTAATAGTGACATTGTTGCGGGGTAAGCATTAGATGGTGACAGAAAGAGCTAAAAATCGAAAAGGCAAGACATGTAGAGGTTACCAGGAAAAGTTCGACCGGCCTTTGGCAGCAAGTACGAGCGGCTGGTAATCTTTGTACTGGCCCGCTGCTAGCTTGGCCACGGAGCGTTGCAGGTTGAGCGGCTGGTTTGGCTACGGAGCGCTGGAGGTTGAGCAGATGGTTTGGTTATGGAGGGTTGCAGGTTGAGCGGCTGGTGTTCCTCGTGTTGGTGCGTTGCTAGTTCGGTCATGGAGGTTGGTGCCACGGAGTGTTGGTGTCGCGGGCCCAGCTGCCTTCTTCGATGCATGGTCCAAAAGGGAAAACCTCATTTACTCGAATTCCAAAAGTGCAATGCAATTAAAAGGGAGTGCTAACTTCCTCTCCTTTTATTATTCGCTCGTCTGCTTCTTGTGTTTGTTTGCAGCATCTCGATCATAGGCGTGCCAATCGTCGGCGGCAAGGTAAGTTCATCTTGTCTTCGTATTTTAGCTGTGAGTGTAATATCCATGAGTAGTTGATCAAACTTGGACATTTAGCTAGGTGTGAATGAATTTCTTTGTTAGCGGCGTCAACGGAAACAAAGAAATCTCCAATAGTTATAATCAGCAGAAAGGCGAGCCAAGAGAACTCAAGGTAGGTGTTATTTTCTATTTTGTGCATGTATCCACCCAACAGTACCATCGATCTTCTCCATAATGTGTACTAAGGTTCTGACTCCAAAAGAATGAGCATCTAACCTCTCTAGTGGATTTCAAAATTTACCAAACTCCATTGCACTCCTGGGACGGATGGATGAAATATATACTTGGAAATGATCACGTCAGGGCTAATCTTGGAAAGTGTAGCTGCGTTGTTGATCCGTCCTTGACTTTAAGTTATTTGGTGTCTGGACTGCTGAGCCGGTGTCTGTAAGGCTTATTCTTGCCTTTCTGATTGCGATGACGATATGTAGTGGATTCTTGTATGGTCGAAATTTTCCAGAGCCGTTGGCTGAAGTTGATGAGCTGAGAGGCGTTCCGTTGCCGGCGTGTTGCTATCAAGTCTTCAAGAACTTCATTCCAAGCAACATCCTTTGAACCACCTTCTGAATCTTGGACTATTGTATCGAGTGGGATGTGATGAGCAGTAGCCAGTTACACTTATGTATGGTCATAGATCCGATGGCGTGGCCGGATATGTCAATATCTCTGCGGCGTGCTTCTGGAGTCTTTGATGCACGTGTATGGATTCATGTTGAGAAATTCCTGCGGCTCGTAAAGCTTCGACAGTGACGATGTTGACATTAGAAATAACCTGGTTGAGGGAAGTGAAGGCATCCCATGCTGATAGGCCCCATGTGTAATCATCATGAGCCTATTTTCTCGTGGAAGATGTGCTTCTACTGCATTCGTTGGTAAGGTGGTGACTGCGTTTAAGCTTCTAAACCTGAATGAGGCTTCAATACACAAGTGTAGCCTACTTTGATTGTATGACCTTGAATCCACGCCTATGGGATTTGATACAAGCTTATTTTATTCTCTTGGATACGATGCTGGGATGCTTGGAACATCACATGGACGAGTCATCTCATGAATCTTTGATCGTTGTTGGGGATGGACTGCGATGATCAGTCCCCAGTCGCACTTCTCTTTAGTTACTGAAGTTGTTTTCTCTGAGTAGGCTTGGGATCCTCCGCGGCCTCGTAAAGTGTTGCAGGCGCCTTCCAGACAGAGAGGTGATGATATCCTTATGCTACACCTTTGAAGAGTATATGACCTTGTCGTGGCTATGACTTTTGGTTGACCGTGTCTTCTGAGATTTGACAGTGAAGGGATTCCGTGTAGAGCCTCAGTCCCCAAGTGTGGTTTACATGTTTCTATCTTGTATGGTCGGTGGGTTGACCATGATAAAGATATCACCATGCATCCGCACTGGTGACTCTATTACTTCTTCCATGTGAAACTAAAATATGGAGAAGTACGGATTACCTTTGTAGTGGTTGTTGCTATGGTGAAGCTCCGTCTGGTATCAACAAACGAGCAACAACGGTTCTTAGTAGCAGCTGTGATCAGAAGAGACTACATTGTCGTGGGAACAAAATAGGTCGTCTGGAATTACATGGAAGTCCATCGAAGCAAAGGGATTGGCTGGACGTATAGGCGAGTAAAACTGTCCACGACCACGAGATTTTGCAGGATGGGACAAAAGGTGGCCACAACTACGAACCTTGGCTGGATGCGATCACCATCCTTGACAGGGAGGATCGTGGCGGCTACGGCACGATCCTTGGAAGGAAGGGGTGGCGGCTACGGCACGATCCTTGGCAGGAAGGAGTGGCGGCTACGTCACGAACCTTGGCAGGAAGGAGTAGCGGCTACGACATGATACGATCCTTGGCAGGAAGGAGTGGCGTGGAGGCCCCAGATTCTGGTAACACCCAAGGATTTGCTCGGACATTATGGCCCAAAAGAAGGATTCCTCCTTTTAATATAACTCATGTCCGTGAGGTTATTTCTTCTTATCCTTCTCTTTTCTTATTTCGGCGAAGTAGCTCTTCCATGATCCTCCGCGCGCGGCAGCTTTCCTATTGTTGCTTTTCTGCGACCTTGGTGTATTGACTTGATAAAAATTTCAGATTTGTGTCTTCTTTCCAAAACGTCCGCAAAAATCTTCGTCCGATATCGGAATGAGGTGATTGACCTATCATTCTTTTTCTAAGAGGAAAATCTAACTTTTTCAAAAAGAATTTATTCATTCGGAGTCTGTTTGGTGGGTGAAAAGTACCTGACACCGAGAATTCAGAACTTTCCAGAAAGAATTATGTAGGTTTTTCAGCTGTCACGTAGTCGAGAGTTTCGGCTTCTATTTATAGATCATTCATAGGATTGATGTGCCCTTTTAGTATGTTGTAGAAGACTTCCATACAAATCGTTCTGTATATGTATCACTCCAAGATTCTTGACCAATTAGCACCAGTTTCAACTTCCGGAGGGCAGTGTAAAAACGTTTCTGACGGAGTTCTTGCAAAACGAGCCGTAACCTTTCTAAACCACATGCCATGTCCGTGGGTGATGCTGCTGATGAGGTGTCTCTCTTTGTGAGTTATCTGTTGATGTGTTAGTACCATAAGTATACTTGGAAATTGAGGGCTTCAATTTTGGATCTCTTGACGTAGTCATCGAGATGCTTGTTATTTTGCTGGAACATCCCGGTGTAGGTTCTTCCGGTAGGCAATTTGGAGAACTCTTCAATATTACTCGCTTCCCTGGGCAAAGGAAATATGGGAAACGTGGATCCTTTTGGTACAACCACTTCTCGAATCTTCCTCTGCGTGAAGTTATCTCGGCTGCAGATTCTTTGCTGACATGATGGTGCGGGCACCGTTACCTTCTTGAGGCTGCTCTCTTGACGTTTCGGCTCTAGTAGATCTGAAGATGTCACGGGCATGCTCTTGCTTGGGTCGGAATAATAGGCGAACCCCTATGAATGATTTGAAGATGTGTCACGCCTCCTTTATTATTGTAGATGTATCAATTCCCAGAATTGCGCCATGGTCTGGATCTATAAATTTTGCTGATGAAGTGATAGCGGATACTTCCTGACCATAAAATGGTAGTAGTGGTGGAATAGAGATAGACCCTCGCTTTTGTGATATCTGCAGGTGCCTTTTTAGGACTCCACTGGTGTTGAGATTTGCTGTCGACTATCTCCATACTGGAACAACGGCTATGAGAATCTTTCTTTTATCTCCCTAAGTGTGGACCCTGGAGATATTAATATCGATGATAACTTTGAGGCGTTTCCAGCTTGCTCCATATAATACTTATGGTGTTGCATATGTGGTTGCTCCATTCGGACCTCAAGAGAATTCATTGTGCCTTCCTAAGTAATAATCACGTCTTCATGTGTCTTCACGCGGCTTTATGGTCCTTTCATCTGGGGGATTTACTGGTGCTCAGCTATCTAAGGCATTTCCAGTAGCATTGCTTAAAATAACATTTTTGTGAAGCTTCTTAGCGAACGGAATACCGGAATTGAAATTGGTTGTTGAACCTAAATCGAGTTTAATGATTGAATTGGATCTAAGATCCACTCTTTTAAAATTAAGAAAAATGTAATGAATCCTGAGAAACTGATTTTGCAACCGAGAGATTAATCTCCCACTGTGGTCGCCAGTTGTTTTGGGGTAAAAATTGTTTCTGCCGGTTTTGGTAAATTTGGGTGTGTTGTTGCGAAACGAATTTAGACCTAAAAAATTGCACTGCACGGGAGTACTTTAGATTCGAGAGATCAATTTGTACAATCCTGTCTTAAATCAAGAAATGGTCGTTCCAATATTGCTTCGGTCACAAAGTGAAGGAGAAGGGTTGGTCTTAGGGAGGGAAGCGAAGAAGGTGTTGAGACCAGAATGGTTAATTCTGAAGGTGTTGCTATTTTATGACTTGTATCAGAATGTGGAACTAGCTTGCGGAATGTAAGCTATCAGTTCTTTTGTGTTTTTTTGGATACTTTTGTTGTTGTTAACCAAAACTGTTGTTCTCCGGTCGAAAATAGGTAGAAACCTATTTATACAAGTCATAATTGAACATACCCTGATCTCGTAGGAAGTGGGAGTAGTTGAGTGATGGAGAAGTGGGGTAATGTGTAAATGCTAGAAACCACGTCCCTACTATGAGGGGAAACGGGTTAGTTTACACCCACTACTTCTTGCCGCCACTAACGATCCACTTTCCTGACACTTTCTTATAATGGGCGTTGAAAAAGCGGGGGTACAACAACCACACCCAATATTTCGATTAGCAATCAATATGGACTAACTCCAATATACTTTCAAGAGAATCAACTAGACTCAATCTTAATAAAGTATATCAAAGAGTTATATATCTCTTTCTCGATTCAATTCTTACTCAAGCAAATAGAAATCTGCGAGTCTAATTGAATACAAGAGAAATCACTTGAATGCTACCAAAGACCAATGTTCAAGGATCAATTGATTTCAATCAACAACCAAAGGTCGGATTTCCCAATTGATTGATTCAAACGCACAATTTGTGATATTTCAATTATAAATATAAACAATATAATGCGGAAAAGAAATAACACAGACACTAGAAATTTTGTTAACGAGGAAACCGCAAATGCAGAAAAACCCCGGGAACTAGTCCAGATTGATCACACACTGTATTAAGCCGCTATAGACACTATCCTACTACAAACTAACTTCGGTATGGACTGTAGTTGAACCCCAATCAATCTCACACTAATCCAAGGTATAGTTGCGCTCCTTACGTCTCTGATCCCAGTAGGATACTACGCACTTGATTCCCTTAGCTGATCTCACCCACATCTAAGAGTTGCTACGACCCAAAGTCGAGGACTTTAATAAACAAATCTTTATCACACAGAAAAGTCTATGGTAATAGATAAATATGTCTCCCACAGAAATACCTACGAGTTTTGTTCCTTCTTTTCATAAATCAAGGTGAACATGAACCAATTGATAACCCAGACTTATATTCCCGAAGAACAGACTAGTATTATCAATCACCTCACAATAATCTTAATCGACGCGGCAAAAGAAGATATTGTGGAATCACAAACGATGAGACAAATATGTTTGTGATTACTTTTATATCTTTCCTTTCGAATATATCAATCTCAATCCAATCGTTACGATTGTACTCAATACGATAGAAACAACAAGATCAGATCACACAACTACAAGAAAGTAGTATCGGTCTGGATTCACAATCCCAATGAAGTCTTCAAGTCGTTAACCTACAGGGTCTCGGTAGAAACCTAAAGTTAAAGGAGAATCGACTCTATCTTATACAACTAGTATTACACATGAGGTGCGGGGATTAGGTTTCCCATTTGCTAGAGTTCTCCATTATATAGCCTTTCAAATCAGGGTTTGCAATCAATATTATCTTAGTAACAAAGCATTCAACATTCACCGTTAGATGAAAACCTGATTAGATTCAAGATAATATCTTTCAACCGTTAGATCGAAAACTTACCTTGTTACACACAAATGAAATGCACGTTTTAGGTTTGTGTGACCGTACCCAAACATGTACATTTAGTTGGTACAACAGTAGTTAACCAAATGGTTAGCTATATGAGAACTTTCATATTAACCATATTCTTCTTTACCATAACTAGTTCAAATGACTCAAATGAACTAGTTAGAGAGTTGTTAAGTTGCTTATATCTTATAGAAGTATACAAGACATAATTGAAGCAAAAACGATTTGATTCACTCGAATCGGTTCGTGAACTTTATATCCACGGTTTGCAAACTTGCATTCCTTAGATAATATAAGTATAAGTTCACGAATAATCATTTTTAGAAAATAACCAACCTAGGTACGCGGACTAGGTACGCGTACTTAAGTACCCGGAATAAATTTTTAAATAATTTACAAACTCCAGCAGAATTTCTCAGGAAGAGAACCTCTGACAGTACGCGGACTGGGTTCGCGGACTCTGTTTCGATTTTCCTGAGCAGCAAAGTACGCATACTTTGGTTCAAGGAATAAGGACTTATACATGTATGTGTTTCCATATTTTTTTTGGGGAGTGCGGCTGTGGAATATTATAGGGGTTATCTTGTATCTTTAAACTCCTTGATGAATGCATTTAGCTTCGGCTTTATGATTGCATCTAAAGAACAAGTTGATATATGCTTTCTTTTGGTCAAGAAATGTCTCTTTCGAAAATTTCATTAGGATCCCGTTCTTGTACCTTTGCCAATTTTATTGACAAAAGGGGGAGAATTAATATGTAGTTCACACTACAAATACATATGGTTTTCGTATCATTATGTAAGGGGGAGTGATTTCCATGTGAGATGGAGTATTGACTAAGAGGGAGTGATACATATCACCATAGTATTGTTGTCAAAGTTGTGATACAATTGAAATTTGATACTGTGTAATGATACTATGTCACTGTATAACAATGATCGAGAACTATGTTTTCTCATTGTTATAGCTACGGATTTTCAACAATGATGATGCTAAAGTTACAACCTTTGGGATCATTGGAGTACTTGGAAGTGACGAAGATTTCGAGTAATGTTGAAGATTAGGCATGTAGAATAGGAACTTCAAAAATGTATTTATTTTTTTTGTATTCCATATGTATTAATAGTTTTTCCACTAAAATTGACAAAGGGGGAGTTGTTAGAGCATTGCTTGGTCGAACTCGCATGCGTTGCTATCTCAAGCATATTTATCAATGTTAGTGATCAAAACTATAAGTCTTGATTTCTATTCTACTATAGCTAAAGTCTCGTACTAGGATAGAAAGTGTAGTTGAGATCAAGAACTCCATGACGATCATCATACAAGACGAAGAACTACTCAAGGAACTGGTGGAACTTCATCGACTAAAAGGTATGTGGATACTTGAACTTATCTATCACTCAAAAGTCTATTTATCTCCTATCTTGAGACAAAGTCGTTTTGCTATATAGACTTAGATTATACATATTTGATATTTCGAGCCGAGTTTATCTCGCCTATCTATTTCTCGAAATATGTGTTGGTAAGCTTTCGCTTTAACCAAGTTCATCTTTACCTAGTGATGAAAGTCATGTTATGTTTCAATCACTTTGAAAATTGCTCTGACAAAAAATAGTTTGTGAATAACAACTATATAACGTTCTCTGAAAATGTTTTAATGATTGAAATGAGAGTTTATATTATATAACCATTGATGGATATAAGCATTGTCGTGGAAACACATATATGTAGAAGTCCTATTCCTTGAACCGAAGTTTGCGAACTTTGTTGATCAAGAGAACCGGAAGTTTGCACAGTTTGCAAACTCAGACCGCGAACTCAGACCACGAACTGGCGGAAGTTATCGACCCGAGAATATATGCTGGAGTTTGAGAACTCACTCAGAAAACTCAGTCCGCGAACCCAGTCCACGAACTGACGATAGTTCTCGACCCGAGAATATCTACTGGAGTTTGAAAACTCTTTTCGGGAACTTAAGTCCGCGAACCCAGTCTGCGAACTTGAGTAGGTTATATCTAAAAACCATTGTTCTTGAACTCATCTTTATATTGATAAAGGAATGCTTTTGCAAACCGTGGATATAAAGTTCATGAACCGATTCGAGTGAATCAAATCGTTTTTGCTTCGATTGTGTCTACTGAAGTTACATAAGATCTAAGCAATTGAACAACTCTCTAACTAGTTCATTTGAGTCATTTGAACCAGTTATGGTGAAGAAGAATATGGTTGATATGAAAGTGATCATATGGCTAACCATTTGGTTAACTATTGTTGAACCAACTAATGTACAAATTTGGGTACGGTTACACGAGCCTAGAAACGTGCATTTCATTTGTGTATAACAAGCTATGTTTTCGATCTAACGGTTGATAAATATTAGCTTGAATCTAATCAGGTTTTCATCTAACGGTGAATATTGAATGCTTTGTTACTAAGCTAACATTGATTGCAAACCCTGATTGAAAGACTATATAAGGGAGAACTCTAGCAACTGGGAAACCTAATCCCCACACCTTACGTGTGATACTAGTTGTAAGCTAGTTTCGATTCTCTTTTAACCTCTGGTTTTCTTTTCTCAAACCGGGTTAACGACTTAAAGACTTCATTGGGATTGTGAAGCCATACCGATACTATTTTCTTGTAGTTGTGTGATCTGATCTTGTTGTTTCCATCGTACGAGTATAATTGTAATAATTGGCTTGAGATTTCTATCTCCGATAGACAAGATAAAAAATAATCACAAACATCTTTGTATCATCGTTTGTGATTCCGCAACATCTTGTTTCGCTACCATACGATTAAGATTGTTGTGAGGTGATTGATAATACTAGGATGTTCTTCGGGAATATAAGTCCGGATTATCAATTGGTTCCTTTTCACCTTGATTTATCAAAAGACGGAACAAAACTCATAAGTATATTCGTGGGAGACGGATTTATCTATCACCATAGACTTTTCTGTGTGATACAGATTTTTTTATTAAAGTCTTCGACTTTGGGTCGTAGCAACTCTTAGTTATGGGTGAGATCATCTAAGGGAATCAAGTACGTAGCATCCTGCAGGGATCAGAACATAATTGTACCTTGGATCAGTGTGAGATTGGTTGGGGTTCAACTACAGTCCAGAACGAAGTTAGTTTGTAGTAGGCTAGTGTCTGTAGCGGCTTAATACAGTGTGTGTTCAATCTGTACTAGGTCCTAAGGTTTTTCTGCATTTGTGGTTTCCTCGTTAACAAAATCATGGTGTTTGTGTTATTTCTATTCTGAATTATATTTTGTTATATTATTAAAATATATATCACAGGTTGTGTGTTGTTCAATCAATTAGAATATCCGACCTTTTGGTTGTTGATTTAAATTGATTGACACTTGGATATTGGTCTTTGGTACCATCCAAGTTATCTCTCTTTGATAAAGACTCACAGATTTCTATTTGCTTGAGTATAGATCAAATCGAGAGATTGAGATATAAACTCTTTGATATACTTTTTATCTAGATTGAGTCTGACTGTCTAGTTGATTCTTTAGAAAGTATATTGGAGTTTGTCCATACAGATCGCTAAGAGAAATATTGGGTGTGGTTGTTATACCCCCGCTTTTTCACCCTCAAAATGCGGAGAGACAACGGAGATGTTGTCGCTTCATGGAGCACTTCTTATAGTCTTGCGCCTGCATGGCCGGTTTTCAGCCCTTGTATTTATTTTCCCATCTTCTCAATTTGCTCCATAACCATGTTCACATTGTGAGCATCTCTGGAAATTGCCTCATCAAAGTAGGATTGAGAGGGATTGTAGGTTGAGTCCGTCTCGTCTGGATCATGGTGAGTTATTCTGGTCCCCTTAGGTGTGTTAGCCTTTGATGGGTTAAGATACACCTTTCGTCTTCCTGAGATAGCTCTGTTCTCACGCCTCTTTAACGGAGGGTGAGTTTGGGAACCTTCGATCTGCACATCCAGCATATCTTTTAGGTTCTGGTTCTCCTGTGCCATCACGTGCATGGCATCTTCGTGTTCCTTGTTTCGTAGTAGCAAAGCTGCTACTTGTGCTGCCATTTGTTCTTCGTTGTGGATTCCACCACCCTGAGGGGTGTTGTCGTCCGAATCCTCAGAGTTATCCACTCATTCTTCTATGACCGGTGCGTCTGGATCTATCTGGATTGGAGTTAGGTTTCCCAACCCTCGACCCGTAGGAACTAAGGTTCTGGGTAACCCTGTGTTGGTCGCAGGTGGCTGCGTGACATTGGGATGCACCGGTAATGGCATGCCATAAAGTGGTTGAGCTCCCGATGTTTGCCCCATCCCTTCAGCAGGAATATGTGATTTGCTAGCAATGGTTCTTCTTGCTATTTCACTTTGTCCGTCCTCTGCTTCAGTTCTTTGGTTTGCTTGAGACGGGTTTTGAGATCTTCCTCTCGTGATTGCTGGTCGTGAGCTTGTTGGTACATCACTTGGTTTCTGCATGCCTTCTTCTCTTTTTATCTCGCGGTTACAGGAAAACGACATAAAATTGCTACTTGGGTTCCTTCGTCAAACGTAGCAATTAATGCTCTGACACAGAAGACCGCTAAGCAGCTTTTTTCAGAAAAAAGAACTGAAATGACGTTCTGAAAGACGGGTATTAAATTTTTATGACACCCTTGGAAGAAACAACTTTAAAAGTTGAAAACCAATTAAAAAAGGGGTGTCAGATCTTCCCAAAAAACAAGGTTATTAAATGCTTTAGAAGATCTTTTTTCCTTAAAATCTCACTGAGATTTCTCTGCAGTCAGAGGTACTCAAATCTAACGAATGCTTTGTCGGTAAAGGTGGTTGATAGGTGTCGTAAACACCTTGATATTTATCTATTATTTATGCTTTATTTTCTAAGTTTTCTTGTAAATTATGTATCTTTATCTTTGCTTTTGAGTGTTTAGGTACTTTGGAGTCATTTGGAACAAAAGAAGAAGAAACGTCGCTTAAAAGGCAAAAAGGTGCAAAGGTTGTTGGAGGCGGAACTATTTCTCATTATTTGATTCTATTTCTTCATCTTTGGCTGAAAAGCATGTCGGCTTTAGTGATGCAAATTCATATGTATGAAAAGCATGACAGCTTTAGTGATGTGTAAAAATTGAAGAGTAGAAGTGAATCTGAGAAGTAAGAGGCGGATGCTGCTGGTGGAAGAACTCGAGGAATAAGAAAGCGTTCATTCGGAGCAAAAAGGTCAATTCACAGGCGATACTTGGAGTCGGCTAGGTTGCGCAAGAAAGAGGTGATGAATGAACTGTCAATCTCCCACAACAGACAGTTGAGCAGGACACAAACAGGCAGTCGGTTCCTTGAAGCTGACAAGCCAAATTGCATATGATCAGCCCTTATCCAAGTCCCTAGGGTGTCAATATCCATCTCTAATTATTTTACCTACTTAGGTCGGGTTGAGACAGCTCTAGTCTCTTTCAGACCTCATTAAGACAGCACCTGAAGTTTAGAAACGAGAAGAAATTGGAGGTGGTTGTTTCTGTTAATGAATCTGAAGAGGGTTTTGACAGATTTGAGAAGGTTGTGGAGAAATGGGAGTTAGGGTTTGATAACAGAGATGAAATCGATGATGAACAAAGAAGATTTGGATTGAGTTAGGTTTGAAATTGAAGTTGTAACCAGATCGAGATTGAGATGGAGAATTTGATTGATTTTATATGGTTTACAATCAATTGGAGAGATGGGTTTCGATTAAAAAGAGAAAAAATGAATCTGGTGATACAAGCGGTAATTGAAATTTGGGTCTGAACGAGTTTTAGAAGCCGAGAGGAGCAATGGATTCAATTCTAACCGAGAACTGAGACTTGAGAGTGCTGTTGAAGTTCTGATGCCGGAAAGAACTGATGTTAATGTTGTGGTCTGTTGAGGCCCCGAAGATGAAGCTGTGATGTCAAGGAGAAGTTTTCTGAGACAAGATGGAAGCGGTTTTTACAAACTGGTGGTGGCATTGAGATGTTGCTGATAAGAGAATGGAAGCTGAGAAGGGATGACAGAATTGGTGATGCTAGGCTTGTGAAGATTGCAAGGCTTAAGGAAGAATGGGTTGGTTCAGTTGGCTGAAATAGATGTAAAACAACCTTGTTGCAGGTATGTGTTGGTCATGTTGGATGTCTGAATTGCAAGTAGATGTATGTTAGGATGGCATTACAGAGAAGTGGTGAAGAAGTATCCAGCTGCGAATGCAAGTAGATGAGCAGCTGGATCTGAAGCAATGGAATGAATGTATGTTGGAGCTGCTGTGTTATACTGAGAGGTTGCATTTGAGTTGAACTGGGTTGTTAAAGCTGGGAACTGAGAGTGTTGCAGTTGGTTGTGATGCAGCAGAATGATTCGGTGGTATCGCTTCCATGGGTAGTGTTCAGTTCAGCTGCGCAAGGATGCTGTTACAGGTGAGAGTCAAGAAGCTGAGCTGCAATGAGTTAGTGATAATGCAATGGCTAGCTTGATGTTGCTGTTGAGTTGCAGAGAAACAGTGGCAAGGGCCTGAGTTAAGAGAACGGCGGTGGTGCAGATATCCCCAGCTGTAGGTTATGTGTGCTTGGCGAGCAATTGCAGGTGCAGTGACTTGAGCAGGATTTGTATGAATGCAGTTACAGAGCTGCAGGTGGGGATGAATTACAGCTGGTGAGTTAGATAGTGATGAGCATTTGAATCCTTGATGGGAACATACTGGTTACAAAGGTTGTTCGCAAGGGACTGAAATTGGTGATCTTGGTGATGAGATAAGTTGCAGCTAGAAACTCAAAACAAGAGCAGGTGTTGGTGTGGAGCTGAAATGCTGAATTTGTGTTAGATGTATGCTAGGGAAATGATATGGCCGGCAGTTGGAGAAATCAGGAAATAATTGAACAAGAGGATACACTGTCATTTCTACAAGACTGACAAGCTTAACAAGATAATGGGCTTATGGGCTTTGTAAGGCCTGAACAGTAGTGGTGCGTACTGGAATGTGATACGGCGGAGATTTGGAAAACTTGGTTTTTGGGTATAAAAGAAAGTGAAAACTACATAGAGACCCATTTTTCAGATTTTTTCCCCTGTGAAACCCACCTCCAAAAATCTGAAGGCGCGCATCCATTTTTTAGGGAAAAATTATTCTCGGACCCAAAACTATTGAAATTGAATTTTATCGTGAGATTTTATATGTTCATCGTACTCTTCTTCTTCTTTCTTCTTCTTCTCTCTTTCTCTTCCATCTCCAGATCCGATCTGATTTCAATCTGATTTCATAAAAATCCGAAATTTCTTTATTGAAAACAAGTTTTAGTTGTAGATCTATGATTATCAAACCTTGTTTTACAAACTCATTTAAGGATTTTCTCTGAAAAACAGAAACATGGTGGTTTTAGCCTAATTTGGGTTACCCTCTGTGGATGAAATTGAACGAACATCTACGTATCCTTCATATTTCATAAGATATGAATTAGCTCGGCTTCATATATTGATTAATCACTTCAACGATTTGTTGTTGCAGATCTACTGCCAGCGATAGTAGGAAAAATTACATCGGAGAAATCACATCTGAATGATTCACAGTCACGGACTGCCATCAACATCTTAGTCATGTTCTTCTGAAAGATGAGGAGAAGATGAAATTTAGAGAGATGGATGCTACTAGCTTCTTATAATGAAGTTTGAAAGCGTTTTTGTGAGTGATGAGGAGAAGATGAAGTTTAGAGAGATGGATGCTACTGTATTTTTATAACGAAGTTGGATTCTAGAGAGATGGGTACTTATAATGCATTTTGTTTGTTGGAGTGGGAGAACTTAAATTGATTGATTGTGTGTACATACAGCGAATGAATTCAAATTTCTCATCAATTTTAGTATGGGAGTTATTATTGATTGTTGAACATCACAAGTTCATCTGAAACCCACTACTGCTGCTACTAGTACTAGTTGGTGGAATTTTTGAAAAAGGCTACTATCAGTGAATGAATCCATATTTCTGTTTAAGATTCTCATCTATTTTAGTATGGGAGTGAGTATTATTGATTGTTAAACATCAAAATCATAAGAGTTCTTAAACCCACTATTCTATAGGTGGTGGTATCTTTGAAAAAGTAAGCTGCTGGAACGGGCAATGAAATGAATGTGAATGAAAGAAATCAGAGACACCGTTTGGCTTCACTGTCAAACGTTACTTACTGCTGACGTTCCACCACTAGTGGATGCGGTTGTTTTATAATAGTGACTACTAAACCATCACATGTTGCTCTGTAAATTGATGGATGTTTAAATTGTATTAACCCTCCACAACCTTCTTTTCTGTTCTGAAAATGGATGCATAACCTGTTATGCATTTTGAAAAGTTGTTGCATGCAGTCCAGAAAACGGTTGCATAACACGTTATGCAGCTATTTTTTCTTAGTATTGAAACCAACAAAAAATAAGGCTGCACAACTTGTCATGCACCTACAATAATATCTACATAACATGTTATACAGTCGTGAAAATTGATGCATAACGTGTTATGCATCCGAAAATATGACTGCATAATGCATTATGCATCGAGAAAATTGTTGCAAAATCTTTTATGCATCGAGAAAATAGATGCATAACCTGATATGCATCCGTAAATATGGATGCATACAACATTATGCATCAATTTTTTAATGTACGCACTAAAATCAACCAAAACAATGGTTACATAACTTGTTATAGATGCATAACTTTGTTATCCAAATGCATAATTTGTTATGCAGTGGAGAAAACGGTTGCATAATTCGTTATGCGTCTGCAGAATGTGTTATGCATCTTTTTTGGTGGCTGCATAATGGTTATGTATCAAATTTTCGAAAATTTTGCATAAAATGATGATCACCTCCGTTTTTTTCGTGAAAAACAAAAAATTGATATTCTTGTTTGTACTCGTTGCGTAGCTCTCTTAAAAAGATTTCCAACGATATAAAATTTATAAAATTCCAAGGCGCGGATTTTTAGATATGTTATATCCAAGTTGCGTTGCCAATTATACCCCTGATGCATGACCTGTCATGCGGATGCATAATCCGTCATGCAGACATTTTTAATAGTTTCATATAATTATGGGTGTCACGGAACTAATTATGGGTGTTATGGTACCTAAAATTAATTATGGGCCTGACAATGAGAATATTATTTTTTTTGGGTCTGCACCTAATTTTCCCTAAAAGAAAACTCTTCTCTGTATTAAAGGGAGATCTCATCTTCTTCCACTACTTTTTTCCTAGGGTTTAGAACATGATGGCTTTTCTATTCCTTCTTATTATGAGCATGAGTAGTTAATTTTATTTTTGGTTATGGATTAGTTGGATTTTACAAAGCATGTTTCTTGTTCAATAAATTAGTTTTATCTCAATTTTATCGATTATGATTCACTAGAAATATCGCCATGTATGATTGATTGTTAGTTTTGTCAAGTTGCAAATCAGTAGTACTCGTAATCATATCTATTTCTAGTTTAGGGTTTATTATACGTAAACGTGATACACCTTGAATACAAGTAGCATAATTGTGATTATTCCTTGTAGTGATACATCCTAGTAGTCACAAGTGAGTCATAACCTTTGTTAAATCGGATTAGTGCTTTTACACGTTCGATTGCTTTGATTAGCCTGATTTTCATAGAACTTAATGCATCTAGGGAATTAAACTTGATTAGTGCTTTTACACGTTAGGTTGTTCTCTAAGGTAGAATTCATACTCGCATCTTTTAATGTGTTTGTTGATGAAAATAGGAGATTTGCGGGATATACTTGCGATCAAGGTATCTTAGGGCCTTTGATAAAAGAGAGATTAAATATCAATTCTAGTTATTGTTAGAAAGCATGTTAGTGAAAGAAAACGAAATCCTTAACCAATATCTTTATATCCTTGATTTGCGTGTTTATTTCTTTGTTTGCTTTTATTTTATTTTAGTACATAAAAATCAGAAAAAAACCCATTGGTATTTATAGGAAACCGAAACAATTTGACAACCTTAGTCCTCTCTGTGGGAACGATCCTTTCTTTCCTTTGCTACATTTATATTTTGAGTAGTAAGAGAGTATAATTTATTTTTGACGCATACGACAGCGATCAAACTTTGGCGCCGCTGCCGGGGAGGTAGCGGTTGTCACTTGTTTTTGGTTTCTTATTTTTGTTTTTAGTTTTGTTTCTTCTTTTTGTTTTCTTATTTTCTGATTTTGACATAGTTTTGAGAACTCTTGTTTCAGGTACCAATTTCTATGGACGGAGCATATTGGAACAATGAGTACGGTTATCAACCTCAACAACATTATGACAACTATCACCCTTATGGGGAATACAATCAAAACCAATCCTTTGGTTATGGTCAATATTCCACGTACCCTTTGAGTTATTCTCATACATACGAACCTTCTTACGGTAGGTATGTAAGTGAGCAACCACAAGGAGGGGAGACTAGTTGTACTCCTATTCATATTTCTTCGAGTTTGGTAGATGAGATGCAACAATTTATGGTGGGCATGGAGTCAGTTTGTAGAAAACCACGCGTGGAACCAATTTCGTCGACCGAATATGCTAATAGTATGTTTGGCCCAATTTCTTATCGTAGTTATGATCATTCATCCATTCAAAGGGAAGATAATTGGCCTAACAATACTGAAGTAAGTGATTCTACTTTTTCCTTGTCGAACGAGCTTTATCAACAAGTGGAACACTATTTTCAAAATTTGGATGGATCACTCCAAGAGCTTCAAAAAGGTGTTTCCATTTTAAGACAAGGAAGAATACAAAGAGGACATGCAAAATTCTGCGAAAGACCAATCTTTGGGAAGTGGTAGCCAATCTTATGTCAACTATGATAGTGACGATGACTATGAAAGTACAACGCTTGAACCAATTTATGGTGACATCCCCGAGGAGTGTATAATGGAGTCTTTTTGTGATCAAGGTGAAGATGAAAAGGAATATGATGACACTAGTGCAGCTTACTCAAGCATTGATCTTAATAATGATCAAGAACCTATTCAAAAGGTAGATCTTGAGGATGATGCAATGCGTGTTCTTAAAAAGTTCCTTATGGAGATACTTGAATCCGCAGTAGCATATGTGCCTTACAACAAAGAAGAGTGTATTGAGAATGAAACCGATATGACCAATATTGTGGAAGACCCAATTGAGCTTGCAAAGTATTGTAATGATGATGTTTATGTCGAGACTTTGGTTAAGGCAGAAACGAAAGAAGAATGGTTGCAAGGTTTGATAGAGGACCATGATATAAAAGAAGTGAATAACTCACTTGAGTTTTTCAAGGATGAAGAGGATTCCGTAATACAGGAGATTGTGCAAGGTTTGTCTAACCCTCTGCATATTGTTTCTTCTTCTTTATCTCTTATTGGTTTGAATGTATGTGAGTCGAAAACATTGTTGAATGACTTTGTTTCTCGATATCCTCCATTGGAAATATTTGATTCTCATGCTATGCAGGTTTGTGAACAAGAAACCATGAAAGTTACCGAATTCTATATTTTATATCCACTTCCAAGTGTGGACAAGAATAAGTGTGGGGGAAATTTTTATCGGTTAATAGATTCGTTTCTGTTTTATATTACTAATATGTGTGCGAAGCTAGTGTTTGCAAAACAGCTTCTATGGAAGGATCCTCAACTTTTCAGGTTATTGGTGTATGGGGAATCGGTCTTGCAAGTCGGGCTGACCACTTTAAACCAAGCGCTAAATGGGATGCAACCCACTGGTTTTGTGTATCTATCTCTATCTTTTTATTTCTCAAGTCTTTTATCTTTATTTTCTTATTTTGGATATTTGCATATCAAAACTCCAACTTTTAGAAATTTTTGAACAATTTAGAATAATCACTAGCCTTTCTAAGTACATGGAATTTTTTCTTGACAATGAGGTATATATATTGGCTGAGTTGGGATTAAATGCCATTTAAATAGCTTGTTTAGTGTTTATCTTCTATTTTTCAGAAATAGCTATGAGTTGGAATATCAGTTTTTTATCATGCATTTTATTTTCTTATTGTGTATATATATCATGTTATAAATTTCCCATCTTAAATTTTACTTTGGATGACTTAATTTACATTAAGGACAATGTAAAGTTTAAGTGTGGGGGAGTGTTTTCGCGTATAGATTTTTTAGCCTTGTTAGTTTTCCCCTTTTATGATTAAAAAAAAATGCTTTATACACTCCGAAACATATAAATATGTGCCTTTAGGATGACACTATCAATCTAAATGGATGGAACCATCTTGGCTACGGGAGTTGAGGAACCCATCAACTACAAGGGACATAATTATTCAAGTGTTAGAAATAATATGAAAGTTGTTACCATAGCTCGGAATATCACCATATCACTTTCTATTTTTACTTTTGCAACCTTTATGTTATATCTATGTGATTTGGTGGGTCACTAACATCGACTTGTTATTGCTGTTATGATGAAATAGTGTGATTGAGTTACTACAAAAAGAGAAAAAAAAAAAGAAAAAGAAGAGACCGACCAATTGACCAAACAGAATAAATTTGACACTTGGATAAAGCAATATGTGTGTGTTCTTCCTGTCTCCGTCGCCTAAGCAAGTGCGGAGTGCAGGATCTAAGGGAATTACCATGTAATCTGCTGACAAGAATCATGCGCTTGGATTCTAAAAAATAAAAATAAAAATAAAATCCAATCATGTTGTCGATTTGAAAAAAAAATTGAAAAAAGAAAAGAAAAAGAAAGAAAAAAAGGTATTATTATTGTTCAATAAAATCGACTCCTGGTTCCCTTGTATATGCCAGTTGAGTTGATCTAGAATTAAGATTGTCGACCGCTGGTTCCCTTGTATATACTAGCTGTTGATATTAGAATTCAGACCAGTATCTCAATCCAATAGGATTCATAGGTTCATCATTGGTAGCGACCTTCAGACAGATATGGGAAACATCGATCACTTTAGTAAACATCGCAACCATCTATATCTATTTCCATCTTCTTTATCTATTCATTTGTGATTGTGGTTCGTTAGTTTCCGAGATTGTGGCTTGTTCGACTTTCTTAACAAAGCTTAATTTATACATATATTAATTTGGATTCATAAAAAGTTACCTCCTTTTGCAACCATTTTGGATTCGTTCATAGATTCGTCACAGGTAGATGGAGTTGAAAATATAGGTTTTGTAGGCAGACCTCTTGTAAACCCTTCACGAGACCATAAGTCGTCCACTAGGGGTTTAAAGACTTGTTATTCATGCTAAGAGTAACAGTATCCTAAGGGACACAAAGTTGTTTGTATGTTTTAGAATTATTTTGTTTGATTTGCTCAAGGACTAGTAAAGTCTAAGTGTGGGGGAATTTGATAGGTGTCCTAAACACCTTGATATTTATCTATTGTTTATGCTTCCTTTGCTAAGTTTTCTTGTAAATTATGTATCTTTATGTTTTCTTTTGAGTGTTTAGGTACTTTGGAATCATTTGGAACAAAAGAAGAAGAAACGTTGATTAATATGCAAAAAGGTGCAAAGGTTGTTGGAGGCGGAACTATTTCTCATTATTTGCTTCTATTTCTTCATCTCTGGCTGAAAAGCATGTCGGATTTAGTGATGCAAATTCATATATCTGAAAAGCATGACAGCTTTAGTGATGTGTAAAAATTGAAGAGTAGAAGTGAATCTGAGAAGTAAGAGGCGGATGCTGCTGGTGGAAGAACTCGAGGAATAAGAAAGCGTTCATTCGGAGCAAAAAGGTCAATTCACAGGCGATACTTGGATTCAGCTAGGTTGCGCAAGAAAGAGGTGATGAATGAACTGTCAATCTCCCACAACAGACAGTTGAGCAGGAAATGAACAGGCAGTCCGTTCCTTGAAGCTGACAAGCCAAATTACATATGATCAGCCCTTATCCAAGTCCCTAGGGTGTCAATATCCATCTCTAATTATTTTACCTACTTAGGTCGGGTTGAGACAGCTCTAGTCTCTTTCAGACCTCATTAAGACAGCACCTGAAATTTAGAAACGAGAAGAAATTGGAGGTGGTTGTTTCTGTTAATGAATCTGAAGAGGGTTTTGACAGATTTGAGAAGGTTGTGGAGAAATGGGAGTTAGGGTTTTATAACAAAGATGAAATCGATGATGAACAAAGAAGATTTGGATTGAGTTAGGTCTGAAATTGAAGCTGTAACCAGATCGAGATTGAGATGGAGAATTTGATTGATTTGATATGGTTTACAATCAATTGGAGAGATGGGTTTCGATTAAAAAGAGAGAAAATGAATCTGGTGATACAAGCGGTAATTGAAATTTGGGTCTGAACGAGTTTTAGAAGCCGAGAGGAGCAAGGGATTCAATTTTAACCGAGAACTGAGATTTGAGAGTGCTGTTGAAGTTCTGATGCTGGAAAGAACTGATGTTGATGTTGTGTTCTGTTGAAGCCCTGAAGATGAAGCTGTGATGTCAAGGAGAAGTTTTCTGAGACAAGAAGGAAGGGGTTTTGTTTAAAAACTGGTGGTGGCATTGAGATGTTGTTGATAAGAGAATTGAAGCTGAGAAAGGATGACAGAATTGGTGATGCTAGGCTTGTGAAGATTGCAAGGCTTAAGCAAGAATGGGTTGGTTCAGTTGGCTGAAATAGATGTAAAACAACCTTGTTGCAGGTATGTGTTGGTCCTGTTGGATGTCTGAATTGCAAGTAGATGTATGTTAGGATGCCATTACAGGGAAGTGGTGAAGAAGTATCCAGCTGCGAATGCAAGTATATGAGAAGCTGGATTTGAAGCAATGGAATGAATTTATGTTGGAGCTGCTGTGTTATAGTGCTGAGAGGTTGCATTTGAGTTGAACTGGGTTGTTAAAGCTGGGAACTTAGAGTGTCGCAGTTGGTTGTGATGCAGCAGAATGATTCGGTGGTGTCGCTTCCATGGGTAGTGTTCAGTTCAGCTGCGCAAGGATGCTGTTACAGGTGAGAGTCAAGAAGCTGAGCTGCAATGAGTTAGTGATAATGCAATATCTAGCTTGATGTTGTTGTTGAGTTGCATAGAAACAGTGGCAAGGGCCTGAGTTAAGAGAACGGCGGTGGTGCAAATATCCCCAGCTGTAGGTTATGTGTGCTTGGCGGGCAATTGCAGGTGCAGTGACTTGAGCAGGAATTGTATGAATGCAGTTACAAATCTGCAGGTGGGGATGAATTACAGCTGGTGAGTTAGATAGTGATGAGCATTTGAAGCCTTGATGGGAACAGACTGGTTACAAAGGTTGTTCGCAAGGGACTGAAATCGGTGATCTTGGTGTTGAGATAAGTTGCAGCTAGAAACTCAAAACAAGAGCAGGTGTTGGTGTGGAGCTGAAATGCTGAATTTGTGTTAGATGTATGCTAGGGAAATGAGATGGCCGGCAGTTGGAGAAATCAGGAAATAATTGAACAAGAGGATACACTGTCAGTTCTACAAGACTGACAAGCTTAACAAGATAATGGGCTTATGGGCTTTGTAAGGCCTGAACAGTAGTGGTGCGTACTGGAATGTGATATGGCCGAGATTTGGAAAACTTGGTTTTGGGGTATAAAAGAAAACTCTTCTCCGTGTTAAAGGGAGATCTCATCTTCTTCTACTACTTTTTGCCTAGGGTTTAGAACATGATGGCTTTTCTATTCCTTCTTGTTATGAACATGAGTAGTTAATCTTATATTTTGGTTATGGATTAGTTGGATTTTACAAAGCATGTTTTTTGTTCAATAAATTAATTTTGTCTCAATTTTATGGATTATGATTCACTAAAAATATCGCCATGTATGATTGATTGTTAGTTTTGTCAAGTTGCAAATTGGTAGAACTCGTAATTATATCTATTGCTAGTTTAGGGTTTATTATACGTAAACGTGATATATACCTTGAATACAAGTAGCATAATTGTGATTATTGATTGTAGTGATACATCCTAGCAGTCACAAGTGAGTCATAACCTTTGTTAAATCGGATTAGTGCTTTTAGACGTTCGATTGCTTTGATTGACCTGATTTCATAGAACTTAATGCATCTAGGGAATTAAACTTGATTAGTACTTTTACACGTTAGGTTGTTCTCTAAGGTAGAATTCATACTCGCATCTTTTAATGTGTTTGTTGATGAAAATAGGAGATTTGCGGGATATACTTGCGATCAAGGTATCTTAGGGCCTTTGATAAAAGAGAGATTAAATATCAATTCTAATTGTTGTTAGAAAGCATGTTAGTGAAAGAAAACGAAATCCTTAACCAATATCTTTATATCCTTGATTTGCGTGTTTATTTCTTTGTTTGCTTTTATTTTATTTTAGTACATAAAAATCAGAAAACCCCCCATTGGTATTTATAGGAGACCGAAACAATTTGACAACCTTAGTCCTCTCTGTGGGAACGATCCTTTCTTTCCCTTGCTATATTTATATTTTGAGTAGTAAGAAAGTGTAATTTATTTTTGACGCATACGACAGCGATCAGTGGTGTAGTACAAAACAAAAGTTTTATCGTTTTGTGAGTGCGTTTTTGTGAAAACTTTTGTAGATCTGTGAGATTGCTAGTCTTTAAAGGCTATAAAATCAAAGAACTTGCGAGAACAATGGACGAACCAATCACTAGAAAGTGAGATCCATCATTGTTGACCTCAGATTTCTTCGTTAAAGAAGATGCGTAAGTAAAATTAATGACGGAATATAAAAACTCAAGCTGGTGAGCAAAAATTTCTAGCGCCAAACTGTGACTACTCGTTTTCTCGTAGTCTACGTAATGTGTACAGCTCAGAGAATCGGATACTAAGTAGTATTGATGCCTCTGTTGAACTGATAATGCTAAGTAGTAAAAGATACTCAAGATCGCAATAATAACAAAGAACGGTAATATAAAGTAAATTCTACTAAGTTATCATGAGACACAATATATAACGTGGTTCGACTTTCGTCTACGTCCACGGGGTAATGAGTGATTTATTTGTATTAAGTTGTAGTGGTTACAAAAGATCTTAAATGCTTCCCAAAGTAATAGAGAGAACTCAAGTTGAAGTCATTACTTAAGTTATAAACATTAAAGAGGTATAAGCTTAATACTAGATCTCCTTCTCCTGGAAATTGAATGCCCTTAGTTTGTTGGTGAGGCTTGGTATTTATAGCCCCTTCTGCTCCAAGTATATATTTGCTGCCTCTGGGTCCATCGTTTGCTGATATACCTTTCGTACAGATGGTACCTTCGTTCGACGCATGCTTCCTCCAGTTGAACTCTGCTACCTCAGCTGACCCACGTTCCTTTGGGAACTTCCCAACCTTAGTACAGGTTGTACCTTCGTTCACCGCCAGCTTCCTCCAATTTGGTTCTGCCACATCATCTCTCTCCACGTGCTTTGATTATGTGTGTAGATAAGAGGTTTATGCATTTAATGCTGATTAGATATGTCATCTACCTCTGTCCCTTCGCCAGCTGCCTCCTCATAGACTAGGCTTTTACTTCTTTCATCTTAGCCGTCGAGGAATCCTTTCTTGGGATGAGATAAAGTATATCTGCGAAGGTATCCTTCGTCACTTGGATCCCTTTGTATAGTGAGGGCTACACATTTATCTTGTATGCGGCCACTAAGATCGTGACACGTGCTCCGCGGAATATTGTTATTCACAATACTAGTGAAGAATTCATCTAGGAGCTTGAGTTTCAAAATAATATGAAGAGAGACATAGGCACTCATCAGATTTTGATATATTCTCCAAATTCCCTGCGGAATATAGATATATCAAGGTCTACTACTTCTGATGCCGGGTCAGGTAGACATACTTTTACAGTTTTCTCCTTAAGCTAAAAACCACCATCAACAAGAGGCATCATGAGTTTAAGTCATAACTAATGCACAAAGTGCTAAATCATCAAGAGATGACTCTTCTTTTACCGATTTCTCCATTGAAACAAAATAGTCTTCTTTCGGACAAGAAGAAGGTATATAAGATGGGAGAAAATCAAGGGATAATATGGTTTATGGAAACCAAATATATTCTTCCCAACAGTAAAAGATATCTTATCATTTTCTACTTTAAGAAACATACATGAATACCTGCCCAGATTTATCCTTCCTCACAATCAGAATTTTGGGCAACACGTGAGGATAAATTTTTCAACACAATCATTGTGTATTGAGATGAGAATTATTCTCACCATAGGTAACAAAAACATCCTTAGGATGACTTATAAACACAATTGATTGTGTTTCCTTTCCTTTCGTTATTTCTTTCTCTTGCAATTGCAAGAGTTTCCAATTTCCTTTTGAGATCGCATAAACTTACCAGCATTCAAAATATTTATCCCCTTGTGAAGCGTCTTGATAAATATATTTCCAAGAGAGACTACAGTGTGGTTATATTTTCCACATGAAGAACTTATCATGTTATCTGAAAAACTAGTCTCTGATTCTTTTGGTTTTTCATCAAATTCTTCTTGTTCAGATTTTACCTTACAGGTTTATCTGATAGGAATTTCAAAAGGTTTTCAAGTACCAGGCTTAACCTTTTATTTTCCTTAATTCCCAACTCAAGTTTTTCTAGGAGTTGATTAGAATCACATGATTCATCATTGTTAGAGTTGGCAAGAAGAGCATTACAATTAGATATTTTTCATTGGATTCTTCCTACGGAATATCATCAAGAGTGGAAACATACGCCTTGTTGCACTTCTGAGTTCTTCTGCTGGGACAATGTTTTGCCATATGTCCGAATTTACGGCACTTGAAGCATTGTACTTCTTCATTACTCTTTTTATGACAAAAAGATAATGGACCAGGTTCATGTTTATCATTAGATAAGATGTCCTTAATTCGTTGCACTAGAAGCACAATAGTTGATCTAAGCTCTTTTTCAACAGGTACCTTGTCCTCTTGGCAACATTTCTCAGTTTGCTTCTTCAGCAGAATTTCTCTATCAAAGATCTTCAACTTTCCTACAAGAGATATTCGAGAAAGTGTAGAAAGATAATTTGCTTCTATTATGGCATGTTTCTTAGACTCGTATCTGGATGGTAACGATCTAAGAATTTTGCATACTATTTCCTTTTCAGGTATAGACTTTCCTAGTAAGAAAGCATTGACAATCTCAGAAATTTTAGTGTTAAACTCCTCAAAGGTATCGTTATCATCCATTTTAAGGTATTCCCATTTAGATCAAAGGGACAGAAGTCGCGCTTCTTTTTCGGTATTATTACCTTCGAATACGATCTCAAGGGTATCCCATGCCTCCTTAGAAGTTTAACTTGACAGAACATGATGACAAAGATCATCACTTACTGCGTGTATGATGGCATTTAGACCCTCAGAGTTCTACTTTGCAAGAGCTCTTTCTTCAAAAGTGTAGAATGCTAAGCGTCTACCCTCCGCTTCTGGATATTTTACTCTTGGTCTTTCATATCCATCTTCGATTAATAGTCAAGTATTAAAATATCGGGATTGAATAAAGGTTCTCATAGAAGCTTTCCAAAATGGATAACTCATCCCATTAAATCTTGGTGGTACGTTAACTGAATCATTCACAAGATTCATTTTTCTTGTAGGTTGGATCGCACCAAACACAGATTGTTAGATCTTTTCGTGTTTGCCTGCCCTGATACCAATTGAAAAGACGAGGTTACCCAAATATACCTCAATCTAAAAAATTTCCACTTATAAGTCCTTTCTCCGAAAGTGATTGTCTATGGACTGAGTCGAGACAATACAACTAATCGGTTCACACTTCGTGTGATCGTCTATAGATACGAGATCGAGACAATACGACAACAAGATAACTTGTGTGATTGACTATGGATAGAAGATCGAGACAATACAACAACGAAGTATGTTTACTTGATAAAAGGTTCGGACTTAACCAAACACAATAGGATTGCTATCAAGTAAATAGGAATTAACGTTTATGTATTTTACTTCTAATTATAATAAAACAATTATAATTGTGGAAATAGAAAAGTAAAATACATAACAAGATTTTGTTAACGAGGAAATCGCAAATGCAGAAAAATCCCGGGACCTTGTCCATAATTGAATACTCTCAGGATTAAGCCGCTATACAAAATCTAATCCAACTTCGTATAGTTGAGACCGAGAAACTAAACCTATATTTCACCTAGTTATGTTTGTATCCATGCGCCTCCAATTTACAATAAGTCACGCACTTGGAACAATTCCTTTGGTTCGTATTCCAAACAGCAAAGGAACAACAAATCTGTTCGGTAACAACTCTTTTCAACCAAGTGATGTGAGTTTGACAAAAGGCTCTTCCGTTTATCCCAACAAACTCCTTTTCCAGGTCCTTAGATCTATACAATAACAATTACAAAATTAATTGTCAAGATTTTGCAATCAGTAATTTTAATCACAAAGAATTGTATTGATGCCAATCTACACAACTAATCAATCAAATCTATCACAAAGATAAACCGATTATAGTTGGATCCTTTTCCAGACGAAACAAGTATTGTGCACACCAAAGATTATGAACCCAAATATCTTCTATATCTTCTTTATCTTCAAATCTTCTTTGATCTTCAATAAACACCTGCACACAATCAACTTGAATCTCTTGTGATCAATCACACACAGAACGGAGTCTGTTAACAATGGATTATCACAAGATGTATTTAGAACTACAAAAAATCTAAAGATCCTCGTCGAAACTTCGATCTAGTTTGAGTGATCTTATATCAGAAGAGAAGATTCTCAATCATAAACGAACTAGGTGCAATCAAATCAATCGAAAACTAATAATAAACTAAAATTATCTAGTTTACCACCAACGGTACTAATAGAACTTCTCAATCCCAAAGAAGTCTTTAAACTGAGCGTCCGTAAGAGATTTCGCCTAATTAGGTTACTTTCCTCTCCGAATAGGCGGCTCCATCAGTAACAACACGACTAGGTAGTTTTGCTGGCTTTGAGGATTAGTTTGCTTCAAATGCAAACTTCAATATTTATAGACCAAGGAAGTTTGGACACCAAGGAATTTCCAAAACCGAATATTCTCAAAGATATGCAATAAACACAAAATCGGTTTTCATAATTCCTAGAAATGCTCTGTGCAGTTAATGACCGAAATCTTAGTAGAAAATCTCCAACTAGTAAATGCACATTAATAATTTTTATTTTTTGAAGATATGCATTTTAATTGCTTGAAATTAAAAGCATATAAAACTAAAAACCTTAATAAAAGATTCTCAATTTATTTCGATTCTCCTTTAGTTATTAAGGAATAACTTTGAACAATAAAAGGTAAGAATTACTGCACATGCTCAAAGTATGTCGACATCTTTACTTTGTAAATCCCTTTTCATATTTACACTCTTGGAATCGATTTGCCACACTTCCAGACAAGTTTAGAATTGGTTCATCTGACTTCCAAGAAATCATGGGTTTTACGGTTCTACCAAAACAAGTTTCAATTCTACCTCCATGTGGGTACTAGAATTAGTCACGCTAGTTACCAAAACTTGGTTGACTAGGTACTAGGATCGGTCCCCACATATATATGGTATCTAACTTGTATTTGTTGCACATGTTCATAGGATCGGTTCCCAATAACTAAAAACGTGTTGCACATGTTTATAGGACCGGTTCCCAATAACTAAAAACCTATTGCACCTCTGATAAGGATCGATTCCCCTTTTGTGATCGGTTGCACCTCTTATTAGGACCGGTCCCCCAATGTCTATAGTTGGTCATACCAATTACAACAAATCGATCATAACATCTCAGGTGATTACTTAAGATCGGTTTCACTAATAAAAGTCATATCGATATAAAAGTCAGGCCTTGTGAATAGTTTTACCAAGAACATAAGCAAGTCATGAGCGGTTATACTAAACACACATATTGGTAATCCAAATATTTGCAATGAATAACAATACCAATAAGCCTAGCGGTTTCCGTTTCGATTAATAAAACAGGTTTATGAATTGTACTTCCTTTAAACTAATGTGAAACATTGTTTCCTAGGACGAAATCTTCACTCATACTCATACATAATCACAAAAGCATTCGTACGATTATGTCGATGTCTTATTTACGAAGTTCAAAAGATAAGCGTTATACTTCGTATTGTATTCCTTAATAATATGTCTAACTAGAATATAATCATTCACAGCTTCGCAGTTATGTTTTCAATATGCACGACCTGGAAGATACGTTAGGGAATGAAACAGTTCAAGTCAAATATTAGTAACCTCAAGTGTAAGGATGATGTCGTCGTTGTAGCTCCTTACTTCTTCACATTCTTCAAGTCTTCACGTAATAGTTGTAATGTCTCATATCCTAATACATTCAAGTTAACCTATACGAAGTTGAGTCTAGTAAATAATCAAGCGACTCTTTAAATGAGTTTGGTTCACTAAAATATGACAACCAAACTTGACATACCAACACTTGGTGGGTTCAACCGAGCTATGCTCTAACACTAGTGACATACTGAGTTATCGAAGACAGGACAGTCACAAGGTTTAACAGGGGTTGAGAGACGCACATTGATATAATAATTCATCTAGCGGGTATGTTACCAAATTACTACAGGATCATGCACTTTGTTGCAGGGTTCGATAAGGTTATGCAAAGCAACTAGTTCAGCAAGCATTCATGGCAATTAGTCAAGGCAGAGCAACAATCAACCTGTTCTGGTTATCAAAAAACTAAGCAATGCGCAAGGTCACAGGAATCTAAAGATAATTCATGCACTAAGGGACAAAATGCTGTAGAGACTATATAGTACACAATACACAACAAATTCAGTAGGTGAATAAATCAGGGAAGCAAATCTCGCAGAAATTGAATAGATACACATAAGTATGCACACAGACTCAACAAGTTGTATTAATCATGATGAAAAGGCGAGGGTACCCAAATATACCTCAAGCTAAAACTTTTCCTACCTATAAGTCCTTTCTCCGAAAGTGATTGTCTATGGACTGAGTCGAGACAATACAACTAATCGGTTCACACTTCGTGTGATCGTCTATGGATACGAGATCGAGACAATACAAAGGAAGTATGTTACTTGATAAAAAGGTTCAGACTTAACCAAACACGATAGGATTCACTTATCAAGGAAATAAGAATTAACGTTTGTGTATTTTACTTTAATTATAATAAAAAAATTATAATGCGGAAATATAAAGTAACTGACACAGCAAGATTTTGTTAACGAGGAAACCGAAAATGCAGAAAAACCTCGGGACCTTGTCCAGAATTGAATACTCTCAGGATTAAGCCGCTACACAAAATATTACACCAACTTCGTATAGTTGAGACCAAGCAACTAAACCTATAGTTCACCTAGTTCCGTCTATATTCCCACGCCTCCAACTTATAAATAAGTCACGTACTTGGAACAATTCCTTTGGTTCGTATTCCAAACAGTAAAAGAACAATAAATCTTTTTGGTATCAACTCTCTTCACCCAAGTGATATGAGTCGGACAAAGGCTCTTCTGTTTATCTTAACAGAAACTACTTCGTCAGGTCCTTAGATATATCTTATGTTTAATTACCTAAGTAATCGTTTAAGATTAAGCCAACAACACTCTTAATCCAAATAATTGTGTTGGCCGATCTACTCAATTAATCAATCCAATCTATCACAAGGATAAACCGATTATTAACTGGATCCTCTTTTTATTGAAACAAGTATTGTGCACACCAAATATTATGAACCCACAAATCAGAAATCTTCAATATCCTCTTCGGCTTCAAATCTTCTTAGATCTTCAATATAAACCTGCACACAATCACTTGAATCTCTAGTGATCAATCACGCACAAAACGGAGTCTGTTAACAATAGATTATCACAAGATCGTCTTTAACACTAACAACAATCTAAAGATCCCTGTCGAAACTCCGAACTAGTTTGAGTGAATCTTATATCAGAAGAGAAGATTCTCAAGCATAAACAAAATAGGTTCAATCAGATTTCAACCACCATTAGTCAATCAAATCAATCGAAAACAAAAGATAAACCGCAATTATCTAGTTTCCCACCAACAGTACACACTAGAGCTTCTCAATCCCAAAGAAGACTTTAAATTGAGCGGCCGTAAGAGATTTCGCCTAATTAGGTTACTCTCCTCTCCGAATAGGCGGCTACACCAGTAACAACAACAAAGAGGAAGTCTGTTGTTACGAAGGGTTGGTTTGCTAGAAAGGCAAACTTCAAGTATTTATAGACAAGGAAGTTTGGACGCCAAGGAATTTCCAAAACCTAAAATATTCTCAAGATATTCATTAAAGCACAAATTCGGTTTCCAGTGCGTGTGGTTTGAATAGGGGCCGGTTCGAGCAGCATGGGGTGTGGCCACTTGCAAGTGGCGCAGGCTGGCCTATGGCACGACCACACCTTCCTTTGCTGCTGCTCCTATTCCGCGACTCCTTTTATTCCTTGTTTTCTGATTGTGGGTAGGATTTTGTACCTACTAATCCATGGCGGATTAATTGCCTAGTTCGCCTAGACTTAATTTTGACAAGCAAGATCTATTATACTGCGCAGGGGCAAAACCCTAATTTTTGCAAATTAGTCAGGGTAATATCTGAATCTTGAATTATCACAAAATTGATTGAATTCTATGTGTTGACACAAATTTCTTTAAGTTCATTGCCAGGGAGCAGTATGCTTTCCGATTGAATAATTTATGCAAGGACCTCAGCCTTGATACTTGGAAATCCGTGCTACTCTGCTGCGAGTGAACACAAATTGTCATACAATATCAATATTAAGGGTTCAGCCGGGGAATATAGCACAGAAAGCATTCAAAGAAACTTATATTAATTAAATAATACAAGAAAGGTGCCAAAATTTACAGAATATCTGGGATTGTTGCTACATGCACCATTCTGCATAAATTTCATAAGAAAATATTGAGTTGCTCAATAAATGCGCCAGTGAAGAGGTTGAACACTCATCACTTTTACATGGCTCCGTTTATTTGCAGAGTGACAACATATTAAACACAAGGTTTATAATTTTAACCTTGAACTAAAAACCACCATCAACATTAAGTCCCCTGCTTAGCTCGTAACAGTGGAATTGTTGTGGGGTAAGCAAGTGATGGTGACAAACAAGGGTGAAACCAAAAAGGCAAAACATGCGGAGATTGCCACAGAGAATTCGACTGACCTTGGAAAGAGGCACGAGTGGTCTATGGTCCTTGCGCTGGCGGTTAAGGACGTTGGCGTACTTCCGTCTCGGCTATAGGGTGCTAGTGTTTGGCGTTGCAACTTTGACCACAGAGTATTTGCGATGGTTTGGTCACGGAGCTTTGTGTCATGTTGGCGTTGATTTGGGCGTAGATGAATGTAAAACTGATTCTTTTTCCTACCCAAACTCTCAAGGTGTCGTGCATTCAAAAAGGATTACCCTCTCTTCTACTCTTGTTCCGTTGGATTTGCTTCTATAGAAGCGAGCTTCCTTCCGTCAGCAACTCAGGTGAGCCAATTATCTCAGATAGATAAGTACCTAATCCAGTTGATATCCCGTATCCCGAGCCTTCATATATGGCAGGCGGAAGAGTTTCTCTTTTATATCTGCGTAATATAAAAGACCATTCTGAGCCTTTCTTTTCATGTCGATCATCACAAAATTGCGTTCATCTTCTTTTCAGGTATTGCTTCATATCTTCTTGCAGCTTTTCTTTTACCTTATTTCATCACGTAGGTTGTTGATGCAGACATAACGCCTTTCTGCAGTATATGATGGGAACTTCTGGCGATGATCACTCTTCCAATTCCTCGGATAAAAGTTTTGAAGTTGACAAACCTAGTTTTTCTGTGTCTGAGGAGGTATTAAACAAAATCGATCCTCTGTTCCGTGAGGCTGTCTGGATTATACAGGGTATGCGTCTCATTCATCTGCGCATTGTTCGAGGGCGTGCTCAAGCTTTCATGGTTTCGATTGACATGGAGGAGAAATGGAGACATGATGAAGCGTCCCAGTGTGATAAGGCGTCTCAGCGTGACGAAGCGTCTCAACAACCAAGTGCCAGAGCTGAAAGGTTCGCTGCTCGACTGAAACGACGAAGGGTTGAGCATAAGAAGCCCCCAGGCGAGGATAAGTTTGATTATACCGTTCATAACGGCATCGTAATCCTTGACTCTGATGTGGACGAACCAGTGTGTTCTCAAGAGGCTGTTGGAGCAGTTTCTGAGAAAGATGTCGGTGCATCCCACGAGAAGGAAACTGGAACAGCTTCTGCCAAAGCTGCTGCTGAAACGACTCTTGGAGAGGATGCTGAAGCTGCCGCTGAAACGGATTCTAGAGTGGATGTCTGCTGTTGGAGTGGGTACTGGAGCAAGTGCTTGAGAGAACTCTAGTGGAGGTGCTGCTGACCTTAACATTGGCATTGAAAACTAGTTTTCCCAATTCATCATTTCCTTTCATAGAAGAACAATCTTTTTCGTAGGTTGTAGATGCTTTTGATACATTAGTTTTTTTTTTGTTCATGTGACTGGAGCCATACATTCATACTGCTTCGATAATTTCATATATTTAATTGGATGAATGATTAAAATCTCCAAAAGAATTCCAAAAGCCCTTTTCGCGAAAAACAAGTTCTTCCATTCTTCCAGAGCGATTCAGCGAATGGAAAGTCAAAACGCATAAATAACGCAGCAATAATGCTAGCTGGCGCGTCACATCCCCGTTTGGCTACTTCCACAATAACGCCTCCGCATGTCGTTGGCAACCGTAACTCAAAACAGGGAAAATAATAGCAATAGTTAATGGTTTGACCAACCTTTTATCGGATTTTCCCTTGCAAATTACACAAGATGTCTGTGGCATGCCGCCTGGGTATGTAGAAGTGTGAGATGCCACAAGATGGGAAACCCATCGCGAGAAGTAGAGAAACCTCATCAGGCGAAAGTTGAAGCCTGATGTTCTTATGCCGCAACTTGCTGATCTTCTTCCTTGCATATTCCCTTCTTCGGTACCTTTTGAATAAGATATTTCTTGTAGGGTTTTATTTTTTCTGGTTTCGAATTGATGGGTAATAGCTTTGTGAGGGTTTGGGTTTACTTGGTGCTTTTCCCTTTGAGATTCAGGAAAAATTATTTTTTGAAAGAAATATACTTTTAATTAAAATCGAAACCCTGATTATGAATGCAAGCAGTGCAATCATTTTGGAGGAATTACAAATATTGCATGAAAAGGAAAATTGTCGAAGGAAATACTAAGAAGAATTTTGAGGCCAGAGGTGGCGTGAGTTTTTAGACTTTGAAGGGTTTGAGCCACCGGGCATGCATTACTACACCTTCTAACTTGTCCATGTTGATGAGCTTGAAGTAGCCTCCCAAAATAACTTCTGCTACTAGGTATGGTTCGTCCGTGGAGTCGGACGAAGAAGGATAAGTGACAACTTTCACTACCATGTCTCCAACTTGGAATGGGTTTTGATGTTGCGCCTCTATTTGATTCTTGGATCCATTATTGTTGACTAAGATAACTTCCAAACTTTTGATGAAACATTTGGAGGGGCCGACATCCAATTCACTCCTTCCAATGACGCCCGGGTTGATAATTGGATCTAGTCCCCAGGCCTGGGCGGGAGGAGAAGTGACCGGTTGCATAAAAGGTTGTTCAATGAGACTTACTTTTGTCCGAAATATTCGTATGTACGTCGATGGGCTTTCTCCATGCATCTGGGTTACATTGGCAAGTTGTAGATACGACAACATGTAGTCTTCAGGGTCGGACGGCTTGTTGGAAATTATTTCAGGTACGGACACCGACAGAGGACATAATCCTAATTTTGCTTTATTGTTATGCACCCACGAGCACCCCAGAATCATGTCATAATTTGGGCATTCTTTGACAATGTGGAATTTTCCATGTGTTAAAGCATCTCCCACCTTGATTTCGAGATTGATATAGCCGTAAGCATTCATTGCTTCTCCTTCTGGGTTTTTGACCACAATTGGGGAGTGAGTATCCTATTGCTTTGAAACCCCTGCAGATATAAAAGTTTTGACAGTAACAATGTTGAAGTCGGATGCCGCGTCGATTAGTGTGCTATCGAACTAGACATCCTTCAGGTGAGCAGTGGTCAGCAGTCCCCAGTTGCACTTTCCAACAGTGTTTCCCGAGAGAGATCGGGATTTAGGAAAGGCTTCTTCGACAGAGAAAAGCCGTTTGCCCGACAAAACGCGATTTAGGGATGTAAATATATCTTGACGCTGCACCCTGGAGAAATATAGGATTTTGCATACACGCTGCATCATGGACTGCACAATTTTGTGAACGGAGTCCCCAGAAAGCATACAACTCCTGACTGGAAGAGGATCTTTGTGAAATCTCTCATTGCCCAGTTGAAGTTCCCCCGCGTCTACTTTTTCCTTGAAGATGCATTTCAATCTATTGCATTCGTTTGTCGGGTGATGGACGAACCTGTGGTAACGACAATACTTGGGATTTTCTGTTTCCTCTTCAGTTGGAG
This sequence comes from Papaver somniferum, assembly GCF_003573695.1. Lineage (NCBI taxonomy): Eukaryota > Viridiplantae > Streptophyta > Magnoliopsida > Ranunculales > Papaveraceae > Papaver > Papaver somniferum. The sequence goes on from NW_020644373.1 coordinate 1,598,923, forward strand.
GGCATATGATGGGAGGTAGCTTGATGGCATCATCTTGAATCCATGCTTCCAAGAGTTCAATTACCTCCTCGTTTGGGAATGGGAAATCCAGGGAAGCTTCTCCAGCTTCTTGGTGTTGCACATGAGCTTTAGTCGCGACCTTTAGAGGTGGAGCCGTCTGATGTGTTGGTGTTGCACGCTTGGTTGGATGTTCTGCTACTGGAGCTTTCCTTTTTCCTCTTTCACCCACCACGCTTACAGAGGGTCCAGTGCTATATTGCTTGTTGATGAGGCGTCTGTTTCCTCGAGTTTCGCGTGCGTCTTGAGTCTTGGCCGTCCTGGATCTTTCTAGCAATGTTGGTGCTGTTGTGGCCGACCGCTTAGCGGCTTCATGAAGTTCAGAGAATGTCTGGAAGCATAGATTCTCCAATAAGGCGTGGTAAATGGGAATCATGCATTGATGCATGACTCCACCAATTGTTGCTCAGTCACGTTTGGGTCGTGACAATCCAGTGTCTGAATTCTGAATCTTTTGACGTAATCATTTGGATGTTCATTGTTTCGTTGGAACATCCTTCCTAAGTCTGAAAAGGTGATTTGATCAGACACAAAGAAATACTTCTTGTAGAAAGATGCAACCATCTCACACCAGTTGGATATGTTGTTTGGTGCAATGTTGTTGTACCAGGTGTACGCTCTTCCAGTAAGTGACTTTGAAAATTATTTCAAGCGGAGGACATGATTGTATTCGTTCTCACCCAAGGATTCTAAAAATCGAGAGATATGTTCACGCGCATTACCAGTGCCATTATAAAGGGAGAATTGAGGAGAAGAATATCCCCTTGGAAGAGGAACTCTTTGCATATCAGGAGGATACGGAGGTTGATGCTGGTGCATGTCCACCGGGTTTTCCCTGTCTCGATTTAGGAGAAGTCGTTCCAAATATTCACGTGTGATGAAATTGGATGGTTGATTCCTATCCAATGGGCGGGCCTCTTCATCTACAAGGGTGCGCCCTGCTGAGGTACTGGTGCCAGGGGTATTAAAAGTGCTCCTCATTGGCTCTGGTCGGGCGTGGTTCCTGCGGTAACCGCTTCGTTAGTGTCTTGAGGAAAGTAAGCACCTCCTTCTAAGTTAAATCCATGTCCATCTGAGCCTTAGATAGAACTTCCTGTCTTTCCATCAAATCAACAATGGTGATAAGGGATTGGCCTCCTCTGGTTCCTCCAGTCTCTCGTCCCGATGGTGGAGTAGCGGCGGCTCTGGTGACAACTGGGGGAGTCACACTTGAAGAAATATTGGGGGTGGCGGCAGCGGCTCTGGTGATCGGAGATGTAACGCCTGAGAGAACGTTTCCTGCTATGCTGGTGTTGATCATGCTGACAGGTAGTACATTAATGTCACCGGAAGGAACATTGATACCAAAGACGTTTTCAGCGATGGTGGCCTCAGGGTTTGTTGCTGATCCGGACCTGAGCTCTACCATCTTGAAATTGGGATTGGAAAAATGAAATTAAAATTGGGAATTGATATTGCAACCGAGAGATTAATCTCCCACTGTGGTCGCCAGTTGTTTATGGGTAAAAAATGTTTCTGCCGGTTTTGATAAATTTGGGTGTGTGGATAAGAAACAAATCTAAACCTTAAAAAAATGCACTGCACGGGAGTACTTTAGATTCGAGAGATAAATCTGTACAATCCTGGCATAAACCAAGAAATGGCCGTTCCAGGCTTGCTTCGGTCACAAAGTGAAGGAGAAGGGTTGGTCTTAGGGAGGGAAACGAAGAAGGTGTTGAGACCAAAATGGTTAATTCTGAAGGTGTGGCTATTTTATGACTTGTATCAGAATGTGGAACTGGCTTGCGGAATGTAAGCTATCAGTTCTTTGGTATTTTTCTGGATACTGTGTTGTTGTTCTCACCAAAACTTGTTGTTTTTGTGGAAATAGGTAAAACCTATTAATACAAGTCATATTGAACGCACCCTGATCTCGTAGAAAATGAGAGTGATTAAGTAATGGAGAAGTGGGATTATGTGTAAATGTCAGAAACCACGTTCCCACCATGTAGTAAACTGGTTAGTTTACACCCATTACTTCTTACCGCCACTAACTTCCCTGCTTTTGGACACTTTCTTCTTATAATGGGCGTGTTGCACGCCGCACGCTGTAAACCGCCAGACCAATACCTGATGAGCATCCCCTAGTTTGTGACATGTTTGATGTCTCGAGTATTTTCGTGGAAAACGTGTAGCAGATTGCTATGTGTGGCAAGTCAAAGTCAGGAGACTTTCCACAGGAGAATATCATGTGATGCGATTTGGCTTGTCTTGGTTGGTCTCCCAAAACTTTCCACAGGCCTGTCAATTCTGTGGCGAATTTGGCAGGTCGAGATCGTAACTCATGAGAAAGGGTGGTCGTTGATTATGGTCACATTCTGTTGGCGCCTGATGGTAGCACAGTGGAGTCATTGGCACATACAAATGGCGTAGTGGCATGCCAGTGGCGCCTGGCGTAGCCGTGGCAGCTATTTTGGCATGTTGGTGTTAGAGCCAAATATGGCTCCGGTAACATTGGCCCTGTTGTCACATCAAACTTAAGGACTTAGGAGAATTACTTGACCTAGTTGGTGTGGAAACTTTAGCTAAATTAGGGTTTGGCATATCGAAACCCTAATTAGCGCGTGTGGCATGGCCGCGGCACGGTGGCACTTTATGCAATCGGTGCCATGGCCACATTAAAGGAATTATGACATGCTATAATATGAGAATAACCACAGGCGCAAGGATGGCCACGCGTGGTTATAGAATGGCGTCGTTAATAGGGTTTGGCGGGTCCCACATGCTTGTGGCATGTTGTAGGGCCAAAGTAGCGTAATTGGGCCACGATTGGAAATTAGGGTTTCGACTAATGCCACTAAGGCAGAGCCGTGTTTAGAATAATTGGAATATGTTATGGCGTTTGGCCACGAACAAGAAGTAGGTTAACAAGTTGGTGCGCTATTTATGGTACGTTGCCACATTCGACATGTTTCTGTGGAAAAGTGGCACGTTCGGCATGTTTGGCATGCCAATTGGTATTTTGGCGAGGCATGGCATGTTCAACATGTCACTAGCATACCGGAGCGGAACGGCACGTTTGGCATGCAGATTAGCGTATTTGCACGACTTTCGGAAAGCCAATTTGGCATTGTGATCTTCTGGCGCAACTTTGCCTCTTTTAATACTGTGGCAGGTTTAGAGCGTCCTGATTGGTCGATTAAAAGAGGGGCCGGCCAAACGCGGGTGTGGCCACACTTTTGGTGTGCGTGTGGCGGATTTAAACCGACCTGATTGGTCGACGGGAAATAGGGTCGGCAAGCATGGGCCCAACCACAACTCATGTGCGTGTGGCGGGAATAGGTGCCGGTTCGAGCAGCATGGGGTGTGGCCACTTGCAAGTGGTGCCGGCTGGCCTATGGCACGTCCACACCTCCCTTTGCTGCTGCTCCTTTTATTCCTTGTTTTCTGAATGTGGGTAGGATTTTGCACCTACTAACCATGGATGATTAATTTCCTAGTTCGCCTAGACTTAATTTTGACAGGCAAGGTCTATTATACTGCACAGGGCGCAAAACCCTAATTTTTGCAAATTAGTCAGGGTAATATCTGAATCTTGTGAATTACCAAAACATCGATTGATATCTATGTGTTGATACAGAGTTCTTTAAGTTCATTGCCAGAGAGCAGTATGCTTTCCGATTGAATAATTTATGCAAGGACCTCAGCCTTGATACTTGGAAATCCGTCCTACTCTGCTGCGAGTGAACACAAATTGTCATGTCATATCAATATTAAGGGTTCAGCCGGGGAATATAGCACAAAAAGCATTCAAAGAAACTTATATTAATTGAATAATACAAGAAAGGTGCCAAAATTTACAGAATATCTGGGATTGTTGCTACATGCACCATTCTGGATAAATTTCATAAGAAAATATTGAGTTGCTCAATAAATGCGCCAGTGAAGAGGTTGAACACTCATCACTTTTACATGGCTCCGTTTATTTGCAGAGTGACAGCATATTAAACAAAAGGTTTATAATTTTAACCTTGAACTAAAAACCACCATCAACATTAAGTCCCCTGCTTAGCTCGTAACAGTGGCATTTTTGTGGGGTAAGCAAGTGATGGTGACAAACAAGGGTGAAGCCAAAAAGGAAAAACATGCGGAGATTGCCACAGAGAATTCGACTGACCTTGGAAAGATGCACGAGTGGTCTATGGTCCTTGCGCTGGCGGTTAAGGACGTTGGCGTACTTCCGTCTCGGCTATAGGGTGCTAGTGTTTGGCATTGCAACTTTGACCACAGAGTATTTGCGATGGTTTGGTCACGGAGCTTTGTGTCATGTTGGCGTTGATTTGGGCGTGGATGAATGTAAAACTGATTCTTTTTCCTACCCAAACTCTCAAGGTGTCGTGCATTCAAAAAGGATTACCCTCTCTTCTACTCTTGTTCCGTTGGATTTGCTTCTATAGCAGCGAGCTTCCTTCCGTCAGCAACTCAGGTGAGCCAATTATCTCAGATAGATAAGTACCTAATCCAGTTGATATCCCGTATCCCGAGACTTCATATATGGCAGGCGGAAGAGTTTCTCTTTTATATCTGCGTAATATAAAAGACCATTCTGAGCCTTTCTTTTCATGTCGATCATCACAAAATTGCGTTCATCTTCTTTTCAGGTATTGCTTCATATCTTCTTGCAGCTTTTCTTTTACCTTATTTCATCACGTAGGTTGTTGATGCAGACATAACGCCTTTCTGCAGTATATGATGGGAACTTCTGGCGATGATCACTCTTCCAATTCCTCGGATAAAAGTTTTTAAGTTGACAAACCTAGGTTTTCTGTGTCTGAGGAGGTATTAAACAAAATCGATCCTCTGTTCCGTGAGGCTGTCCGGATTATACAGGGTATGCGTCTCATTCATCTGCGCATTGTTCGAGGGCGTTCTCAAGATTTCATGGTTTCGATTGACATGGAGGAGAAATGGAGACATGATGAAGCGTCCCAGTGTGATAAGGCGTCTCAGCGTGACGAAGCGTCTCAACAACCAAGTGCCAGAGCTGAAAGGTTCGCCGCGAGTGAACACAAATTGTCATGCCATATCAATATTAAGGGTTCAGCCGAGGAACATAGCACAGAAAGCATTCAAAGAAACTTATATTAATTGAATAATACAGGCAAGGTGCCAAAATTTATAGAATATCTGAGATTGTTGCTACATGCACCATTCTGGGTAAATTTCATAAGAAAATATTAAGTTGCTCATTGTGCGCCAGTGAAGAGGTTGGACACTCATCACTTTTACATGGCTCCGTTTCTTTGCAGGGTGACTGCATATTAAATGCAAGGTTTACAATTTTAACCCTGAACTAAAAACCACCATCAACAGTTACTTTGTCAAATTGGTCAAGTCCATGAACTTAAACATTTAAATCATAAGGAATGCAGTCTTTGCAAACCGTGGCTATAATGTTCATGATTGATTCAAGTGAATCAAATCGATTTGATTTCAATTGTGTTTTCTAAACAATTGAACAACTCTTTAACTAGTTTCATTTGAGTCATTTGAACTAGTTATGGTTGAGATTGTTTGAGGGTGAAAACAGTTTCTGCTGGTTTCGATAATTTCGTGTGATGTGGGGGAGAAACAAGTCTAAACCCTAAAAAATGTATTGCAAGGGAGTACTTTAGATTCGAGAGACCAATCTATACAAGTCCAGCCTAAACCAAGAAATGGCCATTCTTGTCTTGCTTCGGTCACAAAGTGGAGAAGAAGGGTTGGTTTTGGGGAGGGAAGCAAAGAGAGTGTTGAGACCAGAATAGTTGATTCTGGAAGAGTAGTTGTTTTTGACTTGTATCAGAAAGCGTAAACTAACAGATGGGAAAGCTAACAGGTGATTTCTGAGTGTTGTATGCTCCAACTTGTCGTTCGGTGGAAATAGGTAATGCCTATTTATACAAGTCGAAGTGAAACGTACTCTGGTCTCATTAAGAAATGGAAAACAGGTGAGTGAATGGGAGGAGGTGGTAACCGGTAATGCTTGGAATTGATGTTCCATAAAAGAAAGCGTTTCACCATTACTCCCTGTATTTACTAAACACCTCATCCTTATGACTCTTTCTTATAACGAGCATAGTGTACGCCGCACGCTGTAAACCGCCAAACCAATATCCAATAAGCATCCCACAGTTTTTGACATGTGTTGATGTCTCGAGTGTTTTCGTGGAAAAAATGTAGCTTGTTGTTGTTGTCTGGAAAGTTGATCTTGGGAGACTTGCCGGCTCGGTGGTGACCTTCAACGGTCGAGATTTTGCATCTTAAGAATAAGGTAGCCGTTGATTATTGCAACCTTTCGTTTGGTAGCCAGTGACATGAAAGTATGATCAGTATGGCTTTAATATGACCCAGTTTAGGCGCGGCCAAAAGTTAGAGTTTTGGCTTTGTTTAGACGCGACCAAACTAGGGCCAAAGGTTGCCATGCGTTATCTGGTAACCTTGGACGGCTAAGATCTGCATCTTAGATGAAAAATTAGCCGTTGATTATTGCAGGCCTTCGTTTTGGTAGCCGCATAGGTAAGGCCGGCATGGTATGGCGCGGCAAGGTGGTTGGCATGCCATTGGCACATGTGGCATGGCATGCCTTGGCGCGGTTTGGCATGGCCAAAACTAGGATTTTGGGCCAAAGGTTACCATGCGTTGTTTGGCGACCTTGGACGGCTAGGATTTGCATATAGGATGGAGGGGTGGTCGTTGATCGTCGCACGCCTTCGTTTTGGTAGCCGCTTGGGGAAGGCCGGCATAGTATGGCGCGACAAGGTCGTTGGCATTCCATTGGCACATGTGACATGGCATGCCTTGGCGTGTCCAAAACTAGGGTTTTGGGCCAAAGGTTACCATGCGTTGTTTGGCGACTTTGGACGGCTAGGATTTGCAACCAGGATGGAAGGGTGGCCGTTTATCGTCGCACGCATTCATTTTAGTATCCGCATAGGGAAGGACGGCATGGTATGGCGCGGAAAGGTGGTTGGCATGCCATTGGCACATGTAGCATGGCATGCCTTGGCGCGGTTTGGCGTGGCCAAAAACTAGGGTTTTGGGCCAACGGTTACCATGCGTTGTTCGGCGACCTTGGACGGCTAGGATTTGCATCTAGGATGGAAGGGTGTCCGTTGATCGTCGCACGCCTTCGTTTTGGTATCCGCATGGGGAAGGCCGGCATGGTATGGCGCGGCAAGGTGGTTGGCATGCCATTGGCACATGTAGCATGGCATGCCTTGGCGCGGTTCGGCGTGGCCAAAACTAGGGTTTTGGGCTAAAGGTTACCATGCGTTGTTTGGCGACCTTGGACGGCTAGGATGGAAGGGTGGTCGTTGATCGTCGCACGCCTTCGTTTTGGTAGCCGCATAGGGAAGGCCGACATGGTGGGGCCAAGTCCAATGGCGCAGATGGCTTGGCATAGTGGGGACAAGGGTTTGGTACGGATGGCTTGGCATGGTGGGGCCAAGGGTTTGGCATGCCATTGGCGATGGTGCGGCTAGTATGGTTGGGGCCAAGGAAAGGTGCGGTTGGCTTGGCATGGTGGGCCAAGGGTTTGGCATGCCATTGGCGCATGGTGCGGATAGCATGGTTGGCACTCCTTGGCGCGGTAGACGTGGATGGCATGGTTGGCATGCCTTGGCGCGGAGATGTGGCTGGAATGGTTTTCCATTGGCACAGTGGTGCGGCCGGTATGGTTGGCATGACTTGGCGCAGAGATGTGGCTGGCATGGTTTGCCATTGGCAAAGTGGTGCGGCTGGCATGGTTGGTATGCCTTGGTGCGGTAGCATGAGAATTAGGGTTTGGCATTGTTGTTGTTTTGAAAGTGGTAGTAAAAGTTCGTTGCTCGGACTTGTAAAGATTTAAAAATAAAAATATATGCACAATATTTGTCACAATGGGCGAGAGGTACTGGGACTAATGATTCGGCCAATTTTCATAACATAGGGCTCAATGATTTATTCTCAACAATAATCGCTCAAAACATAAATTATATGGACTCTTATTTTGCCAAAGTAGATTTTCAAAACATTGATTGTAAGTCCTAAGCATGATGTATCAAAACACCTAAGCCAAGCATACATCATCAAATTAAATAACAACCAATTAATTCAAATCATATTTCAATTTTAAATTAATGCAAAAATCTTAAAAAGAATTAATGAAATTACCCCAAGTAGGAAGTTTGTCCTCCTCCGTCGTCCCAGTGTTGGGTTTTAGCTCATCATAGTAAAAATGCTCTCAAAATAATTATTTATTTCTCAAAAAGTGGTTTACAAATGATGAAAAGGTGTAAAACAATTGAACAGAAAAATCGCAACAGAAATAACTGTTGCAAAGGCGCTGTTCAGCTGTTACAAGAAGAACGATAAATGATAACTGCTGTTGTACGACGAACTACGACCCACGAGTGTGCGTCTTAGACACTGTTGATAAACGACTGCTGCTGCGAGTCCGTTCTTCGTGTTCTTCATCTTCATCAATGGAAGCAGCAGCAGAGAGAAATCATGGTTCTCGATTCTGCAGCGTTCCTTCTCTCCTCCCAACTCTCGACAACCTTCTACTCTACCCCAGAAGTCTTTTTATACTCAATAGGTAGACGAAATCCTTTGCAATAACTCCCAAATATTCTTGCTGTTCACATATTCATCTCCGAAATTTTCTTCTTTATTCTCTGTTTCACGCGTTTGATGAGCTGTAAAGCTTCTCCATATTAGATAGAATCAAATATCAGGAAAGATATCTTCCCAACACTCGTAAAATCCCAGAAAAGACGCTAGATAATCAAACAGGATATTCGAAATATTTTCTTCCCCTGTTTCGATGATATCCACAAAATCTTCCATCTTTCGCGTGCATGAATCTATTTCCTTCCCTGTTTCGATGTGCTGGATCATTCCCAATCTAAATAAGCTGATCAAATCCGAGAAAATCGATAGAATTCAATTCTGCAAATTCATGCAGACGTGAAAAAGATATTCCCCGCAATTTTTATTTCAAACCGTGAAGAAGGGTGTTCCCCTAACCACTGTTGGGTGTCCCTTTAGCAATTTGGGCTGAAATAGTAAATTTTCTGGGTTCCTCCGGGACATTTCTGGGACGTTTCCGGTGCATTTCTGTGGTGCCTTTAGTACTTTTCTCCGGGGTGTAAATCATCACTTTTTGAGCAACTCTTTCCACAGAAGGGTATTTTCTCCAAAAACACCTGAACAAACATAAAAACACCGTAATAAGAACAAATGGGTACTAACAAAATACACAAAAGAGATGAAAATAGACACATAAATGTGTCTATCAAATACCCCCAAACTTATTATTTGCTAGTCCTCGAGCAAATTTTATTCTTGAAAAGTGACCGAGTTAATCTCGGGTGGGTTTATCAGAGGTGTACCCACAAAAACCAATACTCCAGACCCTAGCTATCTACGAAAAATCTTGGAAAGCACTAAAGAACCTCCTTGGTTGGCATACTTATTAATTACAGGAGGAAGTACCCTGACGCGAAATACCAATTGTTGTATACGAGTTTGCACTCAAGCATACTAAAATTCATATAAGTGACAGAGCTCTACTAAGATAGTTTCACGATGGACATCATACTCGGAGTCAGACTAATCACATGAAAAGATTAAGAAGATGGAAAAAGAAAAATGTAGATGGTTGAAAAGCGAACGGTGTTTCCCATATCTGTCTGAAGGCCTCTGCCAAGATGAACCTAACCTAAATGACTGAGATACCGGTCTGACTAATATTAACACACTGGCATATACAAGGGAACCAGTGGTCAATAACTTAAATCTAGATCAACAAACTGGCAAATACAAGGGAACCAGCAGTTGACTACACATAACAATAACCATTTTTTTTTTTTAACTTAACGGCATGAATAGATCTTTTTGATCCAAGCGCATGCTTCTTGTCAGCAGATTACACGATAGTTCCCACGGGTCCTGCATTCCACGCTTGCTTAGGCGACGGAAACAGGGAGAACACACGCATATTGCTATCCAAGTGTTAATACTTATTCCGATTGGTCTAACTGGTCCGGTCTAATTTTTTTTTTTTTTTTTTTGAAAAGGTAACTCAGTCACTCTATTTCACCCTAGCAAAGGTAACAACTTGAATCGTGTGCCCCCACCAAATCACTTGAAATAAAAGAAAACTAAAAATAGAAAGTGAAAAGGACTCGACGAGATATGGCGAAACTATCATGTTAATTCTAACACCTGAGCTCTGTGCTTTTATGAATAGACTCTATAGATGTTTCCATCTAGTCAGATTGGTTCCTCAGCTCCTTAAACAAAAATGTTTTCATCCACTTAGATTGGTTAGTGCTATCCTTAATAGGCGTAAATTTCTAGGCTCTGGAGTTTATTTATTGCAACTAAAAAGTTTCTCCCATACCCCCAAACTTAAATCTAACATTGTCCTCAATGTTCTAAAGATGAAACTAAAAGCATGAACAAGGAGAAACGGTTACTATTTGAAGCAAAAGAGTTAAGGAAGGATATTACCGTGTTGCATGAGATTGGGTTACCTCCCAAAAAGTGCTAAGTTTAAAGTCTTCAGCCAGACTTAGAAAAGGTTTAGTCAACTCGAACCGTATAACAGTAGCCGGAATAACTGTGGGTCTTTAAAACCAAAAAGAGCTGACAAAAGGAAACTACAGTGAACCAACGAAATGAACAACACTAGCATGCCCTTACCTAATTTCCTGATAACTATCGCTAATTGTGGTTCAGGTTCAGGTTCTATGAAAGGGTCTAAATAGAATATTTTCATTGGTTGCGTTTCTTCATAGGTTGGATCCAAATTATTAGGTCCTAGAGTCTGGAAAAACTCAAATAAGAACTTGAAATCACAAAGTAATAACCTAAATAATTGCGGATCCTCTAAGTCAATCAGATATGACTTACAAAATTGACCACAGTGAGAATAATGGTCATTCTTAAGCAAATGTATCGATTCTAATTTCCTAAGGCATTTAGGTTTAGTCTCACAACTTAATATTCGACACATTTGGAATATAAACGTTCCCACAGTTGGAAGAAAACTATTTGGTGGGAAAACAAAGTCAATCTAGGGATCATAGCCTGGGCAAACCACATCAACCAGAGGATGGGTTTCTAACGACTGAACTTCTTCCTGGACATCATTAGGTTCGGGAAAACGAGTATGAAGGTAATCTTGTAAAATGGTTGAGGCACATATGTCAAGTCCCAAGTGAGGGACCTTTCTAAGAGTTAAAGGTAAGGCACTAGGAAGGTGATAATCACCCCCAAACTTAGAGTTTTCAGTGTCTCTAGCTAGACTAGTTACAATCTCCCTAATTTCTGGATCATTAGATTCTTGAAAATGGTCAATTGATTCTTCTAAGTTATTATCAGGTGGTGCATCTTTACTCATATTTAAAATCTCTACGAGTTCATGTTCTTCGTCTAAGACTAATGTTTCTAAATCGCTAGACTCTAAAACAATATTCTCAGAATAAACTCGTTCCTCTAGACCATTATCGGCTTCGTAATCCTCGTCTAAAACTGTGGTATCTCTAGTCAAATCCTCGTCCTTTTGAATAGGTGAATAATTATTAAAATTATTTGGATTTGAACTAGAAATAAAATTATCATTATAAGGCTCAATTGGAGAAACAAATTCCTGATTACTCTGCCTACATATTTCAGATTCTTCATCATCACTATCCTCATCATCATGATACAATTTTTGAAATTCAAGAATTCTCAATCTTTGTTCCAAACTACATGGTCTATGTTTATAATATTTCTCATAGATCGTTAGAGGTGATTCCTCAATAAAAGTTGGAGTATCCATATATCGCTGCCCACGCATATATTCACCAAGAGTCATTTCCGAAGACGTCTCTTGATAACGAGAATTTCTAGACATATATTCTCGCAACGTCATTGCATGTGGCGTCTACTCAAAAGGATTCATCACCGAAGAAATATAAAATACAGAGGGATTCTATACAATCACAAACAAGGCCGACTCGACTCCACCAAAGCAAACCTAAAGATTTCTAGCAAACAAAAAGCATGATGGCTCCACTTAGATTGTTTCTAGACCAGCTTCTATCTTTCGAAAGGGAATTCGTTGCAATTTGAGGAAACCCCTCTGGAATCAATCCGAGTCAAAGTAAGTTGAATTGAGGCGAGGGAAGCTCAGTGGAGCTTTGATACCCAAGGCCTCACCGCTATCACAAGGCGGCGCAGTCACGCATTCAACTCACATAAACCATCATGAACTTTGGAGTGTGCTTAAAGAGCAACCAATATTTTTCGAACGAGTTTCCTATTAAGCTCGTTACCCTATCGGTCTCGTTCTATTCCAAATTTTAAGCTTGGGTTCGCGTTAGGTTTCGTTTTCCTAAGGCGGGCAAGAAGGGAACGGTGATGAAATCCGAACCCTTATCTTGTTTAGGCCAGGCCTTGCCCTTTACTAGTAATATAAAGACAGTCCGGTTCGTCCTCAAACAATTATCACCTTAAGGCAGACAGTAACCCGCTTGCAGGAGATTCGCGGGTGTTTCGATTGGACTTACCTCCCGTACCAGACGGGCGATGAACCGTTGTCGTCGACTCGGGCCACAACTCCTATGCCGTGTGCGAACCCGAGGGGCCGAGACGATATAGTAATCGTCGTCCTTCCCTACACACAGTTTATATAATTTTTTATTTTATTTTTTAATAATACCCTTCCGTAGGGTTAAAAAAAGAATAAAGTCCAATTGTACAGAATAAAGTCCAAAGTCCAAAATAAATAATAAAAAAAAATTACAGTTTTCCTCACACACTCTAAAAAAAATTAAAAATTAAAAATTAAATCCTAAAATTGTCCTTTTTTTATTCTTCTCTTTTCGCTTTTCGCTTTAAGCTTTTTCCTCTCCAAGTCCTTAGTTTTCACTTTGAACCTGCAAAATAAAGACAAAAAGAAACGTAAAAAGGAACAAACAATTCTAAAAAAATAATAAACCTAAAAAAAAAAATCAATCTATATACAAGTCCGCGTCGGCGGCGCCATTTTGTTGTTGTTTTGAAAGTGGTAGTAAAAGTTCGTTGCTCGGACTTGTAAAGATTTAAAAATAAAAATATATGCACAATATTTGTCACAATGGGCGAGAGGTACTGGGACTAATGATTCAGCCAATTTTCATAACATAGGGCTCAATGATTTATTCTCAACAATAATCGCTCAAAACATAAATTATATGGACTCTTATTTTGCCAAAGTAGATTTTCAAAACATTGATTGTAAGTCCTAAGCATGATGTATCAAAACACCTAAGCCAAGCAAACATCATCAAATTAAATAACAACCAATTAATTCAAATCATATTTCAATTTTAAATTAATGCAAAAGTCTTAAAAAGAATTAATGAAATTACCCCAAGTATGAAGTTTGGCCTCCTCCGTCGTCCCAGTGTTGGGTTTTAGCTCATCATAGTAAAAATGCTCTCAAATAATTATTTATTGCTCAAAAAGTGGTTTACAAATGATGAAAAGGTGTAAAACAATTGAACAGAAAAATCGCAACAGAAATAACTGTTCAAAGGCGCTGTTCAGCTGTTACAAGAAGAACGATAAATGATAGCTGCTGTTGTACGACGAACTACGACCCACGAGTGTGCGTCTTAGACACTGTTGATAAACGACTGCTGCTGCGAGTCCGTTCTTCGTGTTCTTCATCTTCATCAATGGCAGCAGCAGCAGCAGAGAGAAATCATGGTTCTCGATTCTGCAGCGTTCCTTCTCTCCTCCCAACTCTCGACAACCTTCTACTCTACCCCAGAAGTCTTTTTATACTCAACAGGTAGACGAAATCCTTTGCAATAACTCCCAAATATTCTTGCTGTTCACATATTCATCTCCGAAATTTTCTTCTTTATTCTCTGTTTCACGCGTTTGATGAGCTGTAAAGCTTCTCCATATTAGATAGAATCAAATATCAGGAAAGATATCTTCCCAACACTCGTAAAATCCCAGAAAAGACGCTAGATAATCAAACAGGATATTCGAAATATTTTCTTCCCCTGTTTCGATGATATCCACAAAATCTTCCATCTTTCGCGTGCATGAATCTATTTCCTTCCCTGTTTCGATGTGCTAGATCATTCCCAATCTAAATAAGCTGATCAAACCCGAGAAAATCGATAGAATTCAATTCTGCAAATTCATGCAGACGTGAAAAAGATATTCCCCGCAATTTTTATTTCAAACCGTGAAGAAGGGTTTCCCCCTAACCACTGTTGGGTGTCCCTTTAGCAATTTGGGCTGCAATAGTAATTTTCTGGGTTCCTCCGGGACATTTCTGGGACGTTTCCGGTGCATTTCTGGGGTGCCTTTAGTACTTTTCTCCGGGGTGTAAATCATCACTTTTTGAGCAACTCTTTCCACAGAAGGGTATTTTCTCCAAAAACACCTGAACAAACATAAAAACACCGTAATAAGAACAAATAGGTACTAACAAAATACACAAAAGAGATGAAAATAGACACATAAATGTGTCTATCAGGCATAAATGACGTTGGTCAATTTTAAGGGTTCTGCCGTGGAACATGACACATAAAAAAAGGTACCCTGGTAATTATTACGTAGGCATGCTGATCGATTGAATAAATGTGCTAATGGTCATAGTGACGTCATGTCAGATGTGCGGTTTTATGATTTTAACCCTAAGCTAATAACCATTATCAACAGAGATGAATAAGGTTGATATGAGAGTAATCATATGGCTAACCTCGGTTAACTATTTGTGAACCAACATGGTGTACACGTTTATGTACGATTACATAAACCAAAATGAGGGTAAATTTCATTTGTGTGTAATAAGCTAAGTTCGATCGAACGGTTGAAAGATATTAGCTTGGTTGAATCAGGTTTTTCATCTAACGATGAATACTGAATGCTTCGTTACCAAGGTAACTTGGATTGCAAACCCTGATTTGAAAATTATATAATCAACTGGAAAAAATAATCCCCATACCTCCTGTGTGTTACTAGTTACATAACTAGATTCTCCTTTAACCTTAGGTTTCTTCTCGAGACCCTGTAGGTTAACGACTTGAAGACTTCATTGGGATTGTGAAGCCAGACCCGACTATTATCTTTGTAGTTGCGAGATCTGATCTTGTTGTTTCTATTGTGTTGAGTGCAATTGAAATAATTGGCTCGAGATTTTATATCTCCGATAGGCAAGATAGAAAAGTAATCACAAATAAACTTTGTCCCATCGTTTATGATTCCGCAATAACTTGTTTCGCTAGTCGATTAAGTTTATTGTGAGGTGATTGATAATTATAGGATGTTATTCAGGAATATAAGTACGGGTTATCAATTTGTTCATGTTCACCTTGATTTATCAAAAGACGAAACAAAAACTCTTGGGTATTTCTGTGGGAGACAGATTTATTCAATCATATAGACTTTTCTGTGTGAGACAGATTTTTCTATCAAGTCTTCGACTTTGGATCGTAGCAACTCTTAGTTGTGGGTGAGATCATCTAAGGGAATCAAGTGTGTAGTATCCTGGTGGGATCAGAGACGTAAGGAGCGCAACTGTACCTTGAATCAGTGTGAGATTGATTAGTGTTCAACTACAGCCCAGTCCGAAGTTAATTGGTAGTAGGCTAGTGTCTGTAGCGTCTTAATACAGTGTGGTGTTCAATATGGACTAGGTCCCGGGGTTTTTCTGCATTTGCGGTTTCTTCGTTAACAAAATTCTGGTGTCTGTGTTATTTCTTTTCCGCATTATATTTTGTTATATAATTGAAATACCACAGGTTGTGCGTTAAGATCAATCAGTTAGAATATCCAACCTTTGGTTATTGATTTACATTGATTGACACTTGAACATTGGTATTTTGTATCGTTCAAGTAACTCCTATTATATTCAATCAGGCTCGCAGATTTCTATTTGCTGATTGCAGATTGAATTAAGAGTTATAGATATTAAACTCTTTGATATACTTTAATCTAGATTGAGTCTGACTGTCTAGTTGATTCTCTAGAAAGTGTATTGGAGTAAGTCCTCTCAGATTGCCAAACGAATTGTTGGGTGTGGTTGTTAGACCCCCGCATTTTCAAGTACAATTCCTGGATTGGAGAATCCGTCAAGGATTTATTTTTTTCAGAACGACTTTAGGGTCGAATTTGCAAATCTTCAACTGCAAATGAATCATCTTATTGATGGTCATACCAAAATCCTTGAAAATCAAAAGATCTTGATCACGAATCAGAAGAAACTCATCGTGGACTGTGTCAAAGCTAGGTAGCTTGCCCGCATTGTTGATCGAAAAGTTAATGTTCTGACCATGAACATGGAGTTTCTACGGTCAAAAGAATCAAGGATATTAGTGATACCTTTTATGATGAAGCTTTTCAAAGGTATGAAGTTATCAAAGAAACTTGATAATGCCTAGGAAACTTCTTATGAGAATTTATTCTTGTATTTCTAAGAAGGATAACTAGGGTTTGGAATAGCCTATATTGTTATTACACATTGATATTGCCAATGGTTTTCATCTTGCAATGGTTTTAGATTTATTTATTTAAATTCTAAAGTTTATTTGGAAGATGATTTTGCAGTATTAATCTTTATTGGATTTATGTATTGCAAATAATGTTATGGGATATGTGCGTTTGCGTCCTTGAACTATGATTGTCCCATATATGTCAAAAGTTAAAGTCAATTATGTCATTATGCAAATATTGATGGAAAATAGAATGAAACTTTAATGTCAAAGATTAAGTCTATTGTGTCATTATGCAAATAATGATGAAAAATAGAATGAATCTTTGTATATTCCGCGATATTGATCTTTCCCTGATCCACTTGTATGTGAAAGTATTGTATGGCTCCGTAAGTTCTCTTATGTTGATCATTACCGATTAAATTAATCATGAGATCTGTTGTGGTTAATTTAATTGAATTTTCTGGATACGAATTCATGTTTCATGTAATTTGTTAATGTCCAAAGAAATCCTTCTTTTCTTGTAAAAGTAAGGTCGCTCTTGTTGTTCTTTCGGGAATGACATTTTATGGGGGAGAGTCCTTAATTGAACTTGTGCTTAATTGCCAAATCTTTGTGGGGAGTGCGGCAGTGGAATATTATAGGAGTTTTCTTCTATATTTATAAACTCCTTGATGAGTACACTAAGTTTCGACTATGTGAAATCATCGAAACAAAGTTGATACGTTTTTTTTTTGGTCATGAAGTATCTCTATGAGAATTTCATTATGATCTCGCTAGTTTTCGTACCTTTACCAATTTATATTGACAAAAGGGGGGAGAATTATTGTGTAGTTCACATTAAAAATACATATGGTTTACGGATCATTATGTAAGGGGGAGTGGTTTTCATTGTGAGATGAAGTATTGACTAAGTGGGAGTGATACATATCACCGTAGTATTATTGTCAAAGTTGTGATACAATTGAACTTTGATGTTGTGTAATAATACTATGATTCCGTATAGCAATAATTGAGAACAATTTTTTTCTTATTGTTTTGGCTACGGATCTTCAACAACTATGATGTTGAGTTGAACACGTTCAGAATCACTGGAGTACTTGGAAGTGACGAAGATTTCGAGTAATGTTGAACAACCAAGGAAATCAAGCATTTGGATGAGAAGCTACAAAGTATATTTATTTTGTAATCCATATGTATTGAGAGTTTTGTCACTAAAATTGACAAAGAGAGAGATTCTTAGAGCACTTCTCGGTCGAACTCGAAAGTATTGCTATCTCAAGCTTGCTTGTCAAGTTTAGCTGTCAAAACTATAAGTCTTGATTTCTCTACTTATAATTATGTCTTGGATTAGGATAAAATGTGTAGTTGAGCTTTAGACTTCACGACGTTCATCGATTGAAGACGAAGAACTAATAAGGGGAGCTTGTGGAACTTCATCAACAAAAGATATGTGGAGACTTGAACTCATCTATCACTCCGAAGTCTATTTATATTTTATATCCTATTGAGACAAAGGTCGTATAGGTATATAGACTTTACTTTATACACATTTGATATTTCGAGCTGAGTGTAACTCGCTTACATATTTCTCGAAATATGTGTTGGTAAGCTTTCGCTTTAACCAAGTTGATCTTTTATTCTTGACCAAAGTCAAAAGATGATCACGTGAAAATCGCCTGGTAACATCTTACATGATTTGTGTGAGACAGTCATTTGATGTAGATTCAAAATATTTCATATTGATCTATTGATCACTTGAAAATTGCTTTGAAGCTAATAGTTTGTGTGAGACACCTATTCACATCTTCTAAGAATGTTTCAGTGATTAAAATGGAGTTTAGAACAATTAATCATTGATTGGATATAGAAAAATATGCGTACTTGTATGCTAACTGTTGCAAGCACTCCAAGTCCGGGAACCATAGTATTCATACCCGTATGCGTACTGGCTTAAAAGTTCAGGTCCGGGAATTTAGTATGCGTACCCGTTTGCATACCAATTCAATTGAGTTCGGCCATGAACGACAGTATGCGTATCTGTTCGTATACTGGCATACATACCAAGTCCGGAACTCTAAGTATGCGTACCCGTTTGCATACTTGAGTGGGTTAAGTTCTAAAATCTGTTTATTCGTGAACAAATAAATTTATATAATAAGGAACGCAATCTTTTGCAAACCGTGGCTATAATGTTCATGAATTGATTCAAGTGAATCAAAATCGATTTTGCTTCAGTTGTGTCTTGTATACTTCCATGAGAATATAAACAATTGAACAACTCTATAACTAGTTGTGATAAAGATGACAAGGTTGATATGAAAGTGTTCATATGGCTAACTTCGGTTAACTATTGTTGATCCAACCAGGTGTACACTTTTAGGTATGTTTACCCATATCTAAATGAAGGCACATTTCATTTGTGTATAACAAGCTAAGTTCAATCTAACGGTTGAAAGATATTAGATTGAATCTAATCAGGTTTTCATGTAATAGTGAATATTGAATGATTTTCTACCAAGGTAGCATTGATTGCAAACCCTGATTTTAAGACTATATAAGGGAGAACTCTAGCAACTGGGAAACCTAAACCCCACACCTCCTGTGTGATACTGGTTGCGACTAGAGTCGATTCTCCTTTAACCTAGGTTTTTCTGAAACCATTATAGGTTAACGACTTAAAGACTTCATTGGGATTCCGAATCTAGGCCCAACTATTTTCTCGGTAGTTGCTTGTTATGATCTTACTTTGTTCTATCATATGAATACTATCTTCTCTAAGATTTGCTCGAGATTTAATCTCCGATAGGTAAGATAAAAATTAGTCACAAACATCTTCGTCTCATCGTTTTTGATTCCACAATATCTTTTTCTGGTACCATACGGTTAAGATCATTGTGAGGTGATTGATATTACTAGGCTGTTCTTCGGGAATATAAGTCTGGTGTATCAATTGGTTAATGTTCACCTTGATTTATCAAAATACGTAACAAAAACTCGTAGGTATTTCTGTGGGAGGCAGATTTATCAATTCAATAGACTTTTCTGTGTGAGACAGATTTGTTTATCAAGTCTTCGACTTTGGGTCATAGTAACTCTTAGTTGTGGGTGAGATCAGCTAAGGGAATCAAGTGCATAGAGTCCTGCTGGGATTCAGAGGCGTAAAGAACGCGACTGTACTTTAATCAGTGTAAGATTGGTTAGGGCTCAACTAAATTCCAGTCCGAAGTTAACTTGTAGTAGGCAAGAGTCTGGAGCGGCTTAATACAGTATGCGGTTTCCCCGTTAACAAAATTTTTGGTGTCTGTGTTATTTCTTTTCCGCATTATATTTTTTATATAATTGAAATATCACAGGTTGTGCGTAGTTCAATCAATTGGTGAATCCAACCTTTGGTTGTTGATTGAAATTGATTGACACTTGGATATTGGTCTTTGGTACTATCCAAGTTATTTCTCATATTAATCCGGGTCGTAGATTTTTATCTGTTCGATTGCAGATTGATTTGAGAAATTGAGATATAACTCTTGGATGTATTTTCCTTGATTGAGTATGACTGTCTAGTTGATTCTCTTGGAAATATATCGGATTTAGTCCATACAGATTGCCTAAAAGAAATATTGGGTATGGTGTTAGACCCCTGTTTTTCAGATCATAGTACTAGGGAATTAGACTACGAAGTATAATGCTTATCTTTTGAACTTCGCAGATATGACATCGACATAATCTTGTATATATTGTTATGATTATGTATGTGAGTTATGGTGAAGATTTCATCTTAGGAAACAATGTTTTACATTTGTTTGAAGGAAGTACATTCATGAACTTGTTTCCTGAATCGAAAGGGAATCATTAGGCTTATTGGTCCGGCTATTCATTGCAAATCTTTGGATGACCAATATGTGCGAGATGGTAGAACTGATCTTAACTTAGGTTATGTATCTTGGTATAACTAATCACAATGCCTGACTTATGATTTGGTATGACTAGTTTTTATTAATTGGTGTAACCGATCCTAAGTAATCACCATGTGATGGTATGCTCGATCCTTGTAATTGGTGTGACCGGTCCTAGTGATTTGTATAAACGATCCTAGTAATTGGTGTGACCGATCGCGAGTGTTTTGTGACCGATCCTTGTAATTGGTAACTAGTCCTGGTAACTAATGTTAGAGCACTGCTCGGTCAAACTCGCATGCGTTGCTATGTCAAGCATGTTTGTCAATGTTAGTGATCAAAACTATAAGTCTTGATTTCTAGTCTATTATAGCTAAGTCTCGGACTAGGATAGTAAGTGTAGTTGAGCTCAATGACTTCATGTAAATTCATCATACAAGTGGAAGAACTACTCAAGGAACCGGTGGAACTTCTCGACAAAAAGGTATGTACAGACTTGAACTTATTTGTCACTCAAAAGTCTATCTATTCTATCTCCTACTTCTTGAGACAAAAGTCGTATACTATATATATAAACTTATATTATACACATTTGGTATTTCGAGCCGAGTATACCTCTCCTATCTATATCTTGAAATATGTGTTGGTAAGTGTTTCGCTTCGACCATGTTTTTCTTTACATAGTGACGCAAGTCATGTATGTTTCGATCATCTTGAAAATTTCTTTGACGAGAAATAGTTTAACAACTATATAACGTCCTCTAATAATGTTTCAATGATTGGAATGAGAGTTTAGATTACATAACCATAGTGGACATAAGTATGTTGTGGAAACACATATGTGCATAAGTCCCATGCTGAAAATCGTCTAGTAGCCAAGTCCGCGAACTCAGTCCGCGAACTTCCGAAGTTCTCAAACCAGAGAATTTCTGCTGAGTTATCAAACTCTGTTGTGTGAGCCAAGTCCGCGAACTAGCGAAGCTCTCGAACCCGAAAATTTCTGCTAGAGTTTGAAAACTCTTTCCAGTACTTCAAGTCCGCCAACCTAGTCCGCGAAATTGTATAGGTTATATATCTAAAGATGATTTCTGAACTTAACTCATAAAGACTAAGGAATGCTTTTGCAAACCGTGGCTATAAAGTTCATGAACCGATTCATGTGAATCATCTTTGCTTCAAATATGTCTTGTGTAGTACATAAGATTTCCTTGCAATTGAACAACTCTCTAACTAGTTCATGTGAGTCATTTGAACTAGTTATGGTGAAGAAGAAAATGGTTGGTATGAAATGCTCAAATGGCTAACCTTTTGGTTGAAAATTATTGAACCAACAATACACATGTTTGGGTACAGTTAACAAACCTAGAAGCGTGCAGTTCATTTGTGTATGACAAGCTAAGATTTCGATCTAACGGTTGATATATATTAGCTTGAATCTAAATCATGTTTTCATCTAACGGTGGATAGCGTTTGCTTTGTGAGAAAGGAGAAACCCTGATTTGAAAAACTATATAAGGGAACATCTAGCAACTCTACAAACTAATCCCCACACGTCCGTGTGATACTAGTTTGTAAGCTAGATTCGATTCTCCTTTAACCTTTGGTTTTCTTCTTCTAAAACCAGGTTAACGAGTTAAAGACTTCATTGGGATTGTGAAGCCAGACTAATACTACTTTATCGTAATTGTGTGATCTGATCTTGCATCTTCTATCGTACGAGTACAATTAGATTGATTGGCTTGAGATCGTGAGAGTTCTCCGGTAGGAAAGATATAAAAGTGATCACAAACATCTTCGTCTCATCATTTGTGATTCCACGAAGTCTTGTTTCGGTACCATACAATTAAGATTGTTATGGGGTGATTGATTAATCTAGGCTGTTCTTCAGGAATATAAGACCGGATTATCAATAGGTTTCTGTTCACCTTGATTATATATCAAAAGACGAAATAAAAACTTTAGGGTTTTTCTGTGGGTGACATATTTATCCTTTGATAGACTTGTCTGTGTGAGACAGATTTGTTTATTGTTAAAGCCTGCGATTTTGGGTCGTACCAACTCTTAGTTGTGGGTGATATCAGCTAAGGGAATCAAGTGCGTAGTATCCTACTGGGATCAGAGGCGTAGGGGTGCAAATGTACCTTGGATTAGTGGGAGACTGATTGGGGTTCAACCACAATCCAGTATGAAGTTAGCTTGGAGGCTAGTGTCTGTAGCGGCTTAATACAGTGTGTATTCAATATGGACTAGGTCCCGGGATTTTTCTGCATTTGCGATTTCCTCGTTACCAAATCTTCCAGTGTCTGTGTTATTTCTTTTCCGCATTATACTTGTTTATATAATAGAAATAATACAGGTTGTGTGTTTGATCTAATCAATTGGAAATCCGACCTTTGGTTGTCGATTGATATTGATTGATCCTTGGACATTGGTCTTTGGTACCATCCAAGTTATTCCTTGTATTTGATTAGTACTCACAGTTTCTGTTTGAGAAAATCAAATAAGGATATAGATATAAACTCGTTGATATACTTTTAATTGATTGACTCTTGTTGATTCTCTTAAAAGTGTATTCGAGTTTTTCCATACGGATTGCTAAGTAAAATATTGGGTGGTGTTGTTAGACCCCCGCTTTTTCAATTGGTATCAGAGCAGGCAAACACGTTCAAGACCTTAAAAGTCTGTGTTTGTAGCGATCTGACTCTATAGACAGAGGTGCTATCTTTATTAACGTACCACCAGTCTTCGATGGCTCTAATTACTTATGGTGGAAAATTGATATGCAAGCTTTTCTTCAAGCACGTGATTTTCAATCATGGGTATATGTTGTTAATGGCTATGATGCTCCCGTTATGACAGTTGTAGATGTAAACGTTCCGAAACCTATTGGTGAATATAGCCCTGCTGAGATACTTGCGGCTAAGCAAAATTTCGACGGTTTGAATGCCATCATACATGCCATTACCCCAAACCTTCAGCACCATGTGTGTAATTGCACTAGGTCTAAAGATGCTTGGGATATCTTAAAAACCGTATTTGAAGGAAACTCTAGTGAAAAGGAATCTAGGCTTCAAAACCTTAATTCTGATTGGGAGAACCTTCGTATGGCAGATGAAGATTCATTTGATGAGTTTAATCACAAAGTATCTGAAATTGTTAATGCATCTTTTGCATTGGGTAAGACTATTCCTGAAAAGGACATTGTGATGAAAATTCTCAGATCGCTGCCATCTAGATACGAGTCTGAGAAGCATGCCATCGTTGAGGGAAATAACCTCGATAATGTTTCCAGAAATACCTTGGTTGGAAAGCTAAAGATCTTTGATCATGAGCATACATCCAAAATTTGAAAGGATGTTGCCTTTAAAGCACAGAAACACCAAATTACTTGATAAAAGTAAGTGTATTTATGTCTCTGAGGATGATCAGCCTGAGGATGATTTTTCGGATGAAGATCTTGACAAATCAGTCTCCTTGATCACAAGACAGTTTAGGGATCTTCTTTTGAAGAGAAGTAAACAGTTTTCAAGAGACAAACCTCGGTCATCAGATAAACCTCACATTCGTGCTCCTCCTAAAAACAGGGATGCTGACGAGGCTGATGACGAGGATATGCCTCAGTGGTTTAAGTTTAAAGGTTTTGGTCATTTGTCAAACGAATGCCCTAATCGGAGAAAATACACTGGGAACAAACGTCTTGCTGTAACACTTGATGAAATGTCTGAGATCTATGATTCTGAAGAAGATAAGAAATAAAGTTTCGGTCTTCTATGTGAGAACATTGATTTTTATAGTTGTAGCAATACATATATCAACCTTGATGGTTTCGGTGAAGATAATAATCCAATCAAGTTGGAAGAATCAATTGACCCATCCTATGGAAACTCTGTTTGTAACGTTTCAGGATTCAACTTGTGTTTAGCCGCAGTCGCACCACAGATGCATGATTACTATCCAAGATTGACGTGCTCGTTTTGTTATCAAAAGGGTCATGAACTATCAAGATGTTACAAGTACAAACATCAAATAAGGCACGCCAACAAACTTCAACGAAGAGCAAATCAGTTAGCAAGGAAGCTTAAACTTGCTCATAAGACCGCTGAGGTATGTAGGATTTTATCTTCATCTAAGAAGTTGGTTTCCAAGGATAAAATAAGACCATTAGAGAAGAAGATATGGTCAAGTCGCTTTGATAGAAAGAAGACAGAGGATTCCTCTCAAGAGGAAAATGGTGGACAAATTGTTGTTTACCACAGCACAAATTGATTGTGTTGATTGGTAAATCTTGTCTCATATGCCTTATCAAAAGAGACAAGATTGTGAATGCACAGGCTTTAGGAAAAAGTTTTCTTAGGTTCGTTATTTTATATCCATCCAATAAAAGAAAAGGGTTATTATCGAAAATTCCACTCTTTATAGGGTTTAGAGTTGGGCATCCACGAACCTGTTTAAAGGTTTCGAACCCTACATTCCTTTTTCGTCTTTGATATTCTTTTTCAAGACTGTGTGTTGAGATTGTGAATTCCACTCACAAAAATCAGTTGGTAATAGATGTTCTCAAAGAATTATGTCTTTGGAAGGAAAGGATGTCAACATGATTGTTAAGCCACCAATCAAGGAAAAAGAGAAATCTCCAAATTCTTCGTGCTTGAAAAGAAAAAGAAGGAATATAAGTAAACCAAGGGAGGTACCTTCTAACTCTCAGAAGTTTTCCGATATTCTTGATGAGTTGAAGGAAGTAAGAAAGGAGATTCGTGATATAAAGTCTTGTGTTTTAAGATCTTTGGAAATTCAGAAAGCCCTGGTTCGACATAATCAGCCAAGACAGTTCGTTGATATTAACTCCCTTCTTCACGAACCTTATGTTCCAATGGCTATTGACAATAAGGAGTTCGGGAATGATGCTGAATATCTCAAAGACATTGTTGCCTAGGATGTCTTCTTTTGGCTTAGTTGGAAGAATAACTAGTGCTGTGAATAGCGATGATTGTGACTACACATAGCTATTATTTTTCATCTTCTTGTATTATTTTTTAGGTTTATGTGTTTTTAAATTCTAAAAATATTTGAAGGATGATGGTTTGCAATATTTAATCTTTGGTTTGTTATATTGCAATGTTTATGGGATTTGTGTGTTTACGTCCGTGAACTATGTTGTCCCATATTTTGTCAAAAGTAAAGTCGTTCATGATCGGTATTCATGTATTTATTTAAGGATGAATAGAGTTTTGACAAACACAAAAGTTAAGCCTATATTGTCAATTCTTTGATGGAAGATAGGTTAGAATCTTTTGTAAACCAGGATAAAGTCTATTATTGTTATGCATATAATGATTGAAAAATAGAATAGATCCTTGCGTATTCCACAATATTGATCTTCTTTGATTCATATTCTATGAAATACTGTGAGGCTCCGTATTATGTCTTATGTTGAGCACGATATGACTAAGTTGATTATTTTTGATTAGCTTGGTTGGTTGTTCCGTAAGGTATGTTATGGTGAGCATTTGTAAAGTAAATTAATCATCTCGTTTGTTTATTTAGTTATTTGCTCCGTAAATTCTCTTATGTCGATCAAAACAAATAACAATTAAATTGATTACTTTCGTGATTAGTTTGGTTGTTTGTATTCCAATTAGATTAATTATGGGTTCTCTTGTAATTGGTAGAGTTGAGCATCCATATATTCCATAAGATTTTTCTTGTGTTGAGTATATGAACGGCTATCCTAATCATTTTCTAATGGTTTTGGTAGTCATATATTCCGTAAGTTTACTTATGTTGAGAATAAACAATTAAGTTGATCACCTTGTGTGTTTAATTTGATTGCGTATTCCAATTAAATTGATCATGGGTTTACTTGTGATTAATTTGATTGAGTTTTTGGATATAGAAAATCACTTATCATGGTTTTTGGTTTCCAATAAAAATCCTTCTTTTCTCTCGAAATTAAGGTCGCTCTTGTTGTTCCTTGGGAATAACATCAAATGGGGGAGAGTTCTTTTGAACTTGTTTTTATTGGTCATATCTTGAGGGGTGTGCGGCTGTGGAATTTTAGAGGGGTTATCTTGTATCTTTAAACTCCTTGATGAATGTTATTAGCTTCGGCTATATGATTGCACATAAATTAAGATGATGTGCGTCTTTTCTTTTAGTCATGAAATGTCTCTTGTGGAAATTTCATTATGATCTCGTTCTTGTACCTTTGCGAATTTTATTGACAAAAAGGGGGAGAATTAATATGTAGTTCACACTACAAATACATATGGTTTTCGGATCATTGTGTAAGGGGGAGTGGTTTCCATGATCGAGATGGAGTGTTGACTAAGGGGGAGTGATAAATATCAACATAGCATTATTGTTGAAGTTGAGATACAACTGGACTTTGGCACTGTGTAATAATACTATGACACTGTATAATTATGATCGAGAATCTCGAGTTTTTTCATTGTTATAGCAACAGATCTTCAACAACGGTGATGCTAAACTTACAACCTTTCGGATCATTGGAGTACTTGGAAGGACGAAGATTTCAAGGAATGTTGAAGATTAGACTTATGGAATAGGAGCCACTAAAGTTTCATTATCCTTTTTGTATTCCATATATTTGATAGTTTTGTCACTAAATTGACAAAGGGGGAGATTGTTGGAGCACTGCTCGGTCAAACTCGCATGCGTTGCTATCTCAAGCATGTTTGTCAATGTTACTGATCAGAACTATAAGTCTTGATTTCTAGTCTATTATAGCTAAATCTCGGACTAGGATAGTAAGTGTAGTTGAGCTCAAGGACTTCATGGCAATTCATCATACAAGTGGAAAAACTACTCAAGGAATCGGTGGAACTTCTCGACAAAAAGGTATTTGAAGACTTGAACTTATCTGTCACTCAAAAGTCTATATATTCTATCTCCTACTTCTTGAGACAAAAGTCGTATACTGTATATATAGACTTAGATTATACACATTTGGTATTTCGAGCCGAGTATACCTGGCCTATCTATATCTCAAAAAATGTGTTGGTAAGCATTTCTCTTCGACCATGTTTTGCTTTACCTAGTGACGCAAGTCATGTATGTTTCGATCATCTTGAAAATTCCTTTGACGAGAAATAGTGTAACAACTATATAACGTCCTCTAAGAATGTTTCAATGATTAGAATGAGAGTTTAGATTATATAACCATAGTAGACATAAGTATGTTGTGGAAACACATATGTCCATAAGTCCCATGCTGGAAATCGTCTAGTAGCCAAGTCCGCGAACTCAGTCCGTGAACTGCCGAAATTCTCAAACCCGAGAATTTCTGCTGAGTTATCAAACTCTGTTGCGTGAGACAAGTCCGCGAACCCAGTCCGCGAACCAATGAAAATCTCGAACCCGAGAATTTTTGTTGGAGTTTGAAAACTCTTTCCAGTACTTCAAGTCCGCGAACCTAGTCTGCGAACTTGTATAGGTTATATATCTAAAGATGGTTTCTGAACTTAACTCATAAAGACTAAGGAATGATTTTGTAAACCGTGGCTATAAATTTCATGAACCGATTCATGTGAATCGAATCATCTTTGCTTTAATTGTATCTTGTGTAGTACATGAGATTTCCTTGCAATTGAAAAACTCTCTAACTAGTTCATGTGAGTCATTTGAACTAGTTATGGTGAAGAAGAAAATGGTTGGTATGAAATGCTCAAATGGCTAACCTTTTGGTTGACTATTATTGAACCAACAATGCACACGTTTGGGTACGGTTAACAAACCTAGAAGCGTGCAGTTCATTTGTGTATGACAAGCTAATATTTCGATCTAATGGTTGAGATATATTAGCTTGAATCTAAATCAGGTTTTCATCTAACGGTGGATAGCGTTTGCTTTGTGAGCAAGGCGAAACCCTGATTTGAAAGACTATATAAGGGGACATCTAGCAACTCTACAGACTAATCCCCACACGTCCGTGTGATACTAGTTTGTAAGATAGAGTCTATTCTCCTTTAACCTTTGGTTTTCTTCTTTTAAAACCAGGTTAACGACTTAAAGACTTCATTGGGATTGTGAAGCCATACCGATACTACTTTTATCGTATTTGTGTGCTCTGATCTTGCATCTTCTATCGTACGAGTACAATCAGATTTATTGGATTGAGATCGTGAGAGTCTTCTGATAGGCAAGATATAAAAGTAATCACAAACATCTTCGTCTCATCATTTGTGATTCCACGACGTCTTGTTTCGCTACCATACGATTAAGATTGTTGTGAGGTGATTGATTAATCTAGGCTGTTCTTCGGGAATATAAGACCAGATTATCAATTGGTTTCTGCTCACCTTGATTATATATCAAAAGACGAAACAAAAACTTTAGGGTTTTTCTGTGGGAGACAGATTTACCCTTTGATAGACTTGTCTGTGTGAGACAGATTTGTTTACTGTTATAGCCTGCGATTTTGGGTCGTACCAACTCTTAGTTGTGGGTGAGATCAGCTAAGGGAATCAAGTGCGTAGTATCCTGCTGGGATCAGAGGCGTAGGAGTGCAACTGTACCTTGGATCAGTGGCAGACTGATTGGGGTTCAACTACAGTCCAGCCCGAAGTTAGCTTGGAATAGGCTAGTGTCTGTAGTGGCTTAATACAGTGTGTATTCAATCTGGACTAGATCCCGGGGTTTTTCTGCATTTTCGGTTTCCTCGTTAACAAAACTTCTGGTGTCTGTGTTATTTCTTTTCTACATTATATTTGTTTATATAATAAAAATAATACAGGTTGTGCATTTGATCTAATCAATTGGAAATCTGAGCTTTGGTTGTCGATTGATATTGATTGATCCTTGGACATTGGTCTTTGGTACCATCCAAGTTATTCCTTGTATTTGATTAGTACTCACAGTTTCTGTTTGAGGAAATCAAATAAGGATAGATATAGAAACTCGTCGATATACTTTTAATTGATTGAGTCTTGTTGATTCTCTTAGAAGTGTATTCGAGTTTGTCCATACGGATTGTTAAGCGAAATATTGGGCGGTGTTGTTAGACCCCCGCGTTTTCAACTAGTGTAACCGATCCTGGTAACTGGTGTAACCGATCTTAGTGACTAGTGTGACCGATCACAAGTGTTTCCATATAACGGTATAACCAATCCTAGTGATTGGTAGAAATGATTGAACCCACATATGTGATTTTGTATTTGATCAATCACATAGTAATCTTGGAATACAGGTGAACCAATTCTAAACTTGTTTGGAAGCGTGGTATACCTGATCCCAAGAATGTAAATGCATGTAAATATGAAATAAGGATTTGCAGTGAAAACATGCCAACATACTTTAGACACGAGCAGTAACTCTTATCATTTATTGTTCAAAGATATTCCTTAGTACTCACGGTAATCTGTGCCGAAATAAATTAAGAATCTTTTAATTAAGGTTTTTGAATTTATATGCATTAATTACCAGCAATTAATGTGTAGCTCTAGAAAATAAAAATTAATTATGTGCATTTACTAGTTGGAGATTTTCTATTGAGAGATTTTGGAAATGTTGGAAAAACATTTATTGGAATTATGAAAACCGAATTATTGCATTCATTGCATATCTTGAGAATATTTTCGGTATTGAAAATTCCTTGGTGTCCAAACATCCTTGGTCTATAAATACCTAAGTTTGCATTTCTAGCAAACTATCCTAAGAGCCAGGCAAAATTAATTTCTTGTTTTTTCTGGTGGAACCGTCTATTCGGAGAGGAAAGTATCCTAATTAGGTGAAATCTCTTACGACCGCTCGTTTAAAGACTTCTGTGGGATCAAGAAGCTCTACGAGTATCGTTGGTGGGAAACTAGATAATTGAAGTATTATTAGTTTTCGATTTGATTCGATTGACTAACAGTTGTTGAACTTTGATTGCACCTAGTTTGTTTATTCTTGAGAATCTTCTCTTCTGATATAAGATTCACTCAAACTAGATCGAAGTATCGACGGGATCTTTAGAACTTTTTGTATATCTAAAGACATCTTGTGATAATAGATTGTTAACAGACTTCGTTCTGAGCATGATTGATCACAATGGATTCAAGTGGTGTTGTGCAGGTTATTGAAGACTAAAGAAGATTTGAAGACAAAGAAGATTTCTTATTGGTTTTCGTATCTTGTGAATTCGTGTGCAGAAACCTTGATCGGCTGGGATCCAACTAGAATTGGATTTATCGATTGATTAGTTGCATGAGATCAGCATTCTCAATATATCTCTTTGAGATTTATTTTTATTCAGTGTGAATCTAATCTTGACTACTTTTGTAGTTATTCGATAAATTGATTTAACCAGACAAAGGAGTTTATTAGATTAAACGGAAGAGCCTTTGTCCACAACTCATATATATCTTGTAGCAAATATTGATTAGAGTGGTTACCAAACAGATTCTTCCTTTGTTGTTTGGAATACGATCCAAAGGACTTGCTATTCACGTGCGTGATTCTAGAAGTCGAAGGCGCAGGGATATTGAGGGAACTAAGTATCTAGGGGTAGTATGCTTGGTCTCAACCATACGAAGTTGGTTCAGATTTTGTATATCGGCTTAATTCTGAGAGTATTCAAAACTGGACTAGGTCCCGTGGGTTTTTCTGCATTTGCGTTTTCCTCGTTAACAAAATCTTGTTGTGTCATTTACTTTACTTTTCCGCATTATAATTATTTTTATTATAATTAAAGTAAATTGCACTTTACGTTAACTATGCACTTGATATTGATCCTGTAAGGTTTCAGTTATTACCGTACCTATTATCAAGCGAACACTTTCTTGTTGTATTGTCTCGATTTCATATACATAGATGATTACACAAAGTGTATTGGATTTCTCCACTTGACTTTGATATATATTCACGTGTTAGGCCAGTTCGGACCAACCCTATCTCAAGTGGACACCGTGTTGAAATATTCCTTTAGTGGTTGTTGCTTCAAGAGGTTTATACACGGTGGGTATTATATAGATTGTGATCAAAAGTAAAAGATTGTGATGTATTTGGGTACCCTCGTCTTTTCATGCATGATAGTCTAATTAGTTATATGACAACGTCTCAAAGATAGAAAAGTGAATATAACTTGAGAAATATGTGGTTCAATCTTCACGTACCTTTTGTTGATGAAGTTCTCCAAAAGCTTCGGTTGATCTTCGCCTTCAAACAGTAGAATGCAGTGATGGCTGTCGTGATCCAATATTTCTCAGCTACATTTTTATCCTTGTCCGAGACTTAACTAATTGTAGACTAGAAATCAAGATATAGTTTTGACAACTAAATTTGACAACAAACTTGAGATAGCAACACTTGTGAGTTCGACCGAGCAATGCTCTAACACTTATAGGTACTCGCATAATAAAACCAGTGATGACAGCAACACCAATAAGGATTCGAGGTTCCCGTGGAAACTCAAATGTCCTTACAAATATATATTTTTCTTATGCCAGCTTTGCCAGAACAAAATTACATTGAATCTTTAAAGGAATTTATCACCTTGCCATTATGCAATAAGATTTTGAGACACCATTTCATCTGTTCTTGGTTGTTCTAAGGTTCGTCCAATTTGGGATAAGTTTCGACAATTGACAGGTTTGTGTACTGAATTTCATGTTTTTTCTCCTTCTTTTCTACAAAAGCTATGTTCTTTTGATGGTAACATAGATAGGCTGAAACAGAAAGATTATGCCCATTTATTTTGTGGGGCATTTGGATTCAAATAAATAAGGATGTCTTTGAAAAATGCATTTTTACTCCTCAATGGGTTCTAGCTAACGCTTTGAAATTGGCTATGAATTTTTTCAGTATCAACAAGAACCGAGAAACTCAATATTGCCTGGCAGGCGCCTAGCAATGATTTCTACAAGATTAATTTTGATGGTTTTTCAATTGATTGTGGCGATGCAGGTGTTAGAGGAATCATTAGAGATAAAGGCGGAGGTTTCATTTCTTGCTTTGGAAATATATTAACAAGAACACCAACAACGTGGCCGAAGTTTGGGAAATCAAAGATGGGCTTAATTTGGCTGCTGATTTGGACATACGTTGTGTGGAAGTGGAGAGTGACTCATGCTATGATATTCAACTATGTAAAAAGGAAATTGAGCCAAGCCGGGACAACTTCAGACTTGTCCAGGAAACCCATGTTCTCAAACGCAAATTTAATCAAGTGAGATTTCACCGAAGATATAGAGAGGCCAATTTCGCTGCTGATATATTGGCCAAGAATGATGGTGCCAAAATTCATTAAGGTATCTGGATTGATAATATACCAAGTCTTATTGTTTCTGAATTTCGTAGTGATGTTATAATTGTAACTACATCGAAACTTTTTGTTTTTGGGCTGTCTTAGTTGTTTGTTAAGAGTCCGGTTTAAAAAAAAACATATATGTTGTTGAATCTCTTGATGGAAAATATGCCTCCTCTTGGTTACTTTAAATAATAAATCGACTTTTCCAATGGATCCTCACAAGTGTGTATAGGCCTTATAAGCCCACTCTGAGTCAATTAATTCGGAATTTGAGTAGAACTTTATGATGTTTCTTGCTAGGGGTGAGCATTTAGCCCGTAATCCGCGGATTTAACCGGGACCAATCGTATTTTTGTGGATGGATTCCCGGAAATTTCGCTAAAGGGTTGGATGTGGATGAAAATTTTGGAATCCAACGGATGGATTGGGTCTGGATGCAACCTTGAAAATCCGCTGGACATCCATAACCGTTAGATTAAGGGCATTTATATAGTTTTTAGAAAATATATAGATAATTTAGGAATTATTAAGGTGTTTGCTTGGGGTGTTGTCCATGACACTTTTATATTTATATACATATATAGAATGTGTACGTTCTATAAGAAATCGTCTATGTTGTCTTTATTTCTTCATTATAAATTTTAACTAAAACAAATGAGAATTTTGTTGTTTGGTTCAGTAAACCCGAATAACTTTATCTTGTAGTCCGGCGCCGAAAGGAAGTTAACCAAAGGTCCAAAAAAGTTTTAAAAATAGCTAAAATTACTAGCCTACCCTCACCACTCACGTGTGGACTTAACTGTCTCCTTCTTCTCTATTTTTTCTTTTCATTGTTTTCATCACAGACTAAAAATCCTTCTTCCTTCTTCTCAATCAACAACACCAGCACCAACAGCAAAATCAAACCTAAAACCCTGAATCATGTCTAAACCAAAATCTCTTATCGATTTTCTTCAGCAAAAATCAAATTCTCCAATGAATCTTCTTCAACATTAACCTTTATTTCATTTTCATCAACCCTAAACCGTTCCAGTAATTTTCAATCTGAAAAAAATGGTTACCAAAAGGGAAATCAAACGAACAATTAGAGAAGTAATTGTAGAAGAATCTCCTTCACCGGCAAAGACAAGAAAGAAAACTGTCGTTGATTCACCAACAACAAAAACCAAAGAAACCACCGCTGCAAATTCACCAGCAATAAGAAGTATGAAAAAATATTCTCAATCTATCACTCCTCCATCAACTAAAACTAATGAAAACGACGGTACTCCTTCACCAGCAGCCGAAAGGGAGTAGTCCTGAAGAAAGGTAAATATGTATTCAAATGATACTTAAACTACATATCAATATCTACTGTTTTTAGTCATAACAAGATGAAAAATGTTACCAACTCTGCATGTACATATTATGTTTTTGTATTGATACTTTTAGACACTCCATATCAATATGTTATGTATTTGATACTGTTTCATACTTTTAGACTGCATACCACATACCAATATGTAGTGTTGGTAGATTTGCATGTGGAAAACCTGTTTAGTTTTGATACTGTTGGAAACTACATATTAATATGTAGGATACTTGTTTTTGATACTGTTTTTGGTTTACAACGGCAAAAAAACAAAACAAAACAAAAGCAGCAGCACCTACTCCTAAAGCAAAAGCAAAAAGGGAGACAAAGGCTTACAATCTTTCACGAAAAGCAAAGGGGAAGAAAGCACTTGTCCTGAAATCTGCTACTCCTTCTCCAAAAGAAATCAGGGTGAGGAAAGCTGCTACTCCTTCACCAAAGCGGAATAAAGCGAATGGTACATTTCTTAACTATTACAACTACATATTACCGCAGAAAAATATGTAGTAGATATTATAAGTATCATTTAACGTTCACATATTGATATTTAGTTATAGTACCAGTATGTAGTGGTATCTAATATGTACCGTATCGGCATGTAGTTGTTTTAAGTACATAGTAGATATTCTAACTACATATTGATGTTATAACTACATATCAATATGTTTAACAAAATTACATATTGATATTATAACTGCATATGTATGTTGAGTTTTATATTTGCTTTTTAGTGATGGAAATATGTAGGTGGTAACAAGTGCAAGAAATCGGTATATTGATATGTTATGTAATGGTTTTAGATACTTGTTATTATGTAGGTGGTAATAAGCGTAAGAAAGCAGTTGGAAAACCATGAAGTTTATACCGATCCGGTTTCAAGGGCTTGCAAAAGTCATCTTTGTACCCCACAAATTGCTATTCGCACCCCAAGGAATTGTTAAACGTAGCCCAAATTGCTAAAGCCATCGCACAAAATGCTCAGACGGAAAGCACACTGCATTCTGTAGGTAAGGATTTTTGTGGCAGCATACAAAATCCAGCCAATTATTGTGATAACTCACAGAAACTCATAAACCCGACCAATTTGAAAAAATTAGGGTTTCCCGCCCCGCGCAGCACACTAGACCCCGTTGGTCGAAATTATGCTTAGAAAATTAGGCGATTAAATCCGCCACAGCGCACTGGAAGTGTGTCCACGCCCTAGCTTGCTGGCCCCACTTCCCATCGACCAATCAGGTCGGTTTAAAATCCGCCACAGCGCACAGGAAGTGTGGCCACGCCCATGCTTGGCCGACCCCACTTGTCATTGACCAATCAGGTTGATCTAAACTCGCTACAGTGTCAAAAAGGTGTAAACCACGCTGGATGATCGCAAAGCCAATTGGATTCCCAAAACCTGCGCCAACATGCCAATCGGCATGCCAAACATGCCAAGCAGCATGCCAAACTCGCCAAACGCGCATGCCAATCGACATGCCAAGCAGCATGCCAAACTCGCCAAACGCGAATGCCCGACGCACATGCCAATCGGCATGCCAAACATACCAAGCAGCATGCCAAACGCGCCTGTCAGGCGCGCATGCCAAACTTGTCAAAACGCGCATGCCAGGCGCACATGCCAAACGGCATGCCATATATGCTAATTAGGTTTTTGGCATGCTAAACCCTAAATTAGACAAAGTTGTAAGGCGCCGACAGAAGGTAGCCATACTCAACGGCTATCCTTCCTCATGAGATGCAATCTCAGCCGTCCAAGTTCACCACCAAACTGAAAGCTTGTGGCAACTTTTAGGCGACGATTCTTTGGCCACAAAGCCAAAACCTTGGCTGTGTCGCCAAACCATAATTTGGCTACGATGCCAATTCTATGGTCACGACACCAACTTGGCTAATATGCTGATTCTTTGTCCACAACGCTAAATCCTGGGCTGTGCCGGCAAAACCCTAATTTGGCTACGATGCCAATTCTTTGGTCACGGCACCAACTTGGCTATAATGCCTATTCTTTGGACACAACGCCAAATCCTTGGTTGTGCCGCCAAAACCCTAATTTGGCTACGATGCGAATTCTTTGGTCACGGCACCAACTTGGTTACGATGCCTATTCTTCGGCCACAATGACAAATCCTTTGGATGCGACGCCAAACTTGTCATGCACCAACGCAAGGTAGCCACTATCAACGGCTACCCTTGTTTCATAAGATACAATCTCACCCATCGAAGTTCTCCGCCAAGCCAACAAGCTTGTAGCAAGTTTTAGGCGACCAACCAAGACGAGCGCATCACATGTTATTTACTTACAACAAGACTCTCAATTTTAACTTGCCCACACTAGCAAAGTGCTACATGTTTTCCAGGAAAACACTCGATATATCAAAACATGTCACAAACTGGGGGATACTCATCATGGTATTGGTCTGGCGGTTTACAGTGTGCGGCGTGCAATGTGCCCGTTACAAAAAAGTGTCATAAAGCGGGGCGGTTAGTAATGGAAAGAAGTAATGGTGAAAACGTATCCTTCATTATGGAAACATTAATTCCAGGCGTTACCCGTTACTCCTTTCTTCTATTACCCAAACGTTTCCGCTTCTACGAGACCAGGGAATGTTTTATCGCAACTTGTATAAATAGGTCTCACTTATTTCCACCAAACAACAAGTTTTGGTCGGCGAACAACACAGTATTCAGAAATCACCTGGTAGCTTCCCATTATGCTAGCTAGTGCTACTTTCTGATACAAGTCGTAAACAACCACACCTTCAGAATCAACTATTTTGGTCTCAACAATTTCTTCACTTCCCTCCCTAAGACCAACCCTTCTCCTTCATTTTGTGAATGAAGCAAGTCTGGAACGTCCATTTCTTGGTCTAGGCCGGATTTGTACAGATTGATCTCTCG
The DNA here is from genome assembly GCF_003573695.1 of Papaver somniferum. NCBI lineage: Eukaryota > Viridiplantae > Streptophyta > Magnoliopsida > Ranunculales > Papaveraceae > Papaver > Papaver somniferum. The sequence goes on from NW_020644373.1 coordinate 1,635,856, forward strand.
AATCAAAAGTACTCCCGTGAAGTACATTTGTTTAGGGTTTAGACTCGTTTCTCACCTACACACGAATTTGCCAAAATCAGCAGAAATCGTTTTCACCCTCAAACACCTGTATTCCAAGATTACTATGTGATTGATCAAATATCAAATCACATACATGGGTTAAATCGGTTCTACCAATCACTAGGATCGGTTATACCTTAATGTTGAAACACTTGTGATCGATCACACAAGTTACCAGAACCGGTTACATCAGATACCAGGATCGGTTACCATATACTCATGGTATTGCTTGTGATTGGTCACACCAGTTACCAGGATCGGTTACACCAATTACTAGGACCGATTACACCAATTACAAGGATCGATAACACTCACTCTGTGATCGGTCACACCAATTACTAGGATCGGTTACATAAATTACAAATATCTATCATACCATCTCATGGTGATTACTTAGGATCGGTTACACCAATTAATAAAAACTAGTCATACCGAATCATAAGCGAGGTATTGTGATTAGTTATACTAAGATACATAACAAAGTTATGATCGGTTCTACCATCTTACACATATTGGTAATCCAAACAAGTTCATGAATGGATTTCCTTTAAAAAAATGTAAAACATTATTTCCTAGGATGAAATCTTCACCATAAACCATTAACATAATCATAGCAATATATACAAGATTATGTCGATGTCATATCTACGAAGTTCAAAAGATAAGCGTTATACTTCGTAGTCTAATTCCCTAATACATGATCATATAAATATGACCATCTCACATCACTAGAATATCATACAATATGTACAGTATACACACCTTCGCAGTTATGTTTTCAATATAGCACGACTTGAAAGATACGTTGGAAATGAAAGCAGTTCAAGTCAATATTACTAACCTCAAGAGGAAAGATGATTTTGTCATTATAGTTCGCTTCTTCTTCACTTTCTTCAGGTATTCGGAGTAATACTTGTATGTCTCAACATTCCTAGGCTTTCTAGTCTAACCTAAGCGAAGTTGACTCTAGTATACAATTAGGCGACTTTAGATAAGTTTTGAGTCAATAAAATATGACAACCAAACTTGACATATCAACGCTTGGTGACTTCAACCGAGCTATGCTCTAACAATCTCCCCCTTTTTCAATTTTAGTGACAAAACTCTTATTACTTATGGACAATAAAATTACAAGAATTCATTTTACATATGCTTGATTCCAAGTTTCAACAGCACAATAACCTGCATATATTCAATCAATAAATGCCGTTGTTGAAATTTGAATAAAAAAGCTTATACTCCCCCTAAAGGAAAGCTAGGTAGATATTCAATCCGAACATCTTTGTTATTCCCCTTTTGTAGTCAAAATACTACACAACAATATGATATGTTTCTCCCCCTTAGTCAATGCTTTACTCTTCGTTAGATATAACGTTTAAGCGCAATTGTCCTTTCATTAGTGATTCCAAATCACTTGTTTACTACATATATTTATCCACCTTTTTGTCACAAAATAACAAAGTTTCGAGCAAATAAAGGACAAACCGAAAGGATCTTACAGATTTAAAAGACTTGTAAACAACCTATAAGAGTTAAGCACGAAGGTTTCACATACCGCTTTAGATAACCAATATTAAAACTGAAACTAAAAGTAATTTAGTTTTAATATGTTATCAAGGAAACTATTACCCGAAACAATTTTTCCTAATGGTTTAACAAATCGACTAAGAAACTTAATTCCCTTGTTAAACCAATTGCAAACATATAGGCTCTAATTATTCAGACAATAACTTATACCTTTCTCTTTAGACCAATCAGGTTGATCTAAACTCACCACAGTGTCGAAAAGGAGGAAACCATGCCGGATGATCGCAAAGCCAATTGGCTTCCCAAAACCCGCGCCAACTTGCCAATCGGTATGCCAAACTCGCCAAACGCGCATGCCAGGCGCACATGCCAATCGGCATGCCAAACAACAGTCAAAACTCGCCAAACGCGCATGCCATATGCACATGCCAAGCAACATGCCAAATGCGCCGTCATGCGCACATGCCAAACGACATGCCAAACTTGTCAAAACGCGCATGCCAGGCGCACATGCCAAACGACATGCCATATATGCTAATTAGGGTTTTGGCATGCTAAACCTTAAATTACACAAAGTTGCCAGGCGCCGACAGAAGGTAGCCATACTCAATGGCTATCCTTCCTCATGAGATGCAATCTCAGTCGTCCAAGTTCGCCACCAAACTGAAAGACTTGTGGCAACTTTTAGGAGACGATGCCAATTCTTTGGCCACAACGCCAAAATCTTGGTTGTGCCGCCAAACCCTAATTTGGATACGATGCCAATTCTTTGGTCACGACACCAACTTGGCTACAATGTCGATTCTTTGGCCACAACGCCAAATCCTTGTATGTGCCCCCAAAACCCTAATTTGGCTAAGATGCCAATTTTTTGGTCACGAAACCAACTTGTCTACAATGCCGATTCTTTGTCCACAACGAAAAATCCTTGGTTGTGCCGCTAAAACCCTAATTTGGCTACGACACCAATTCTTTGGTCACGGGCCCAAATTGGCTACTATGCCAACTCTTCGGACACAACGCCAAATCCTTTGGCTGCACCGCCAAACTTTTCAGGCACCAACGCAAGGTAGCCACGATCAACGACTACCCTTGTTTCATAAGATGCAATCTCAGCCATCGAAGTTCGCGGCCAAGCCAGCAAGATTGTAGCAAGTTTTAGGCGACCAACCAAGACGAGCGCATCACATACTATTTACTTACGGCAAGCCTCTCAATTTTAAATTTCCCACACTAGCAAAGTGCTACATGTTTTCCAGGAAAACACTCGATACATCAAAACATGTCACAAACTGGGGGATACTCATCATGGTATTGGTCTGGCGGTTTACAGCGTGCGGCGTGCAATATGCCCGTTACAAAAAAGTGTCATAAAGCGGGGCGGTTAGTAATGGAAAGAAGTAATGGTGAAAACGTATCCTTCATTATGGAAACATCAATTCCAGGCGTTACCCGTTACTCCTTTCTTCCATTACCCAAACGTTTCCGCTTCTACGAGACCAGGGTATGTTTTATCGCAACTTGTATAAATAGGTCTCACTTATTTCCACCAAACAACAAGTTTTGGTCGGCGAACAACACAGTATTCAGAAATCACCTGAAATCACCTGGTAGCTTCCCATTATGCTAGCCAGTGCTACTTTCTGATACAAGTCGTAAACAACCACACCTTCAGAAACAACTATTCTAGTCTCAACACTTTCTTCGCTTCCCTCCCTAAGACCAACCCTTCTCCTTCACTTTGTGACCGACGCAAGTCTGGAACGGACATTTGTTGGTTTAAGCCAGATTTGTACAGATTGATCTCTTGAATCAAAAGTACTCCCGTGCAGTACATTTGTTTAGTGTCTAGACTTGTTTCTCACCCACACACGAATTTACCGAAATCAGAAGAAACCGTTTTCACCCTCAAACAATTGGCGACCACAGTGGGAGATTAATCTCTCGGTTACAATATCAATTTCCAATTCCCTATTTCATTCTTCAACCCCGATCTCAAGATGGTAGAAGCAAACAATCCGCTCGGGAATCAACGACTCAGTTATCAGTTATCTCACGACGAGGAATGACTAGGGACTTCTTACGGTCAGGACGGCGTCCCAGAGGTTCCATTTTGTTGGGAGACCCTAAAAACGAGTAAGTATTGTTAAGCAAAGTATGTAACCTATTTTCCGCACCGATGGTGGAAGCCGACAACCATGTTATTCCCGAATTTCATCCCATACTTTCCACCGTCGTACAACATTCATGGTTCCATGACTCTCCTGGAATATTTGTGCTACTTACAGTCGTGATCAAAACGGAGTTATTCTAAAATTCATTCAAAAGAATAGTCCAAAACCCTCATAGGTAACAATTATTTATCAATCCAAAATCCAATAAACTAAGCGTTTTGCTTGCCTTTCAAAAAAAAAAAACCCTAAGAAAAGGGAATTCAGAAGACAGAAGATATTCAAGGGAAACCATTCAACAATGACTTGTTCTTCTCGGGGAAAGCATCCTTTGCACTTTAAAGAGCCTCCTGTTTCAGCTTCAACTCCTGGGCCAATCTTTCGACTTCCTGTCGACTGATCACATTCGCAGAGGGTCCATCGACCGCTTCAGCCTGCAACCTTTGGATCTCATAAAAGTCTTCGCAGAACCAGGAGACATTGAAATCAAATCCTACGCACATATCCCGGTGAAAATCCCAACGTTTCTTCAAGTGTGACAGCTCCAACCGTCGCCAGAGATGCTGCTACTCCACCATCAGGACGAGAGATTGGAGGAGCCAAAAGAAGCCGACCTCCTCTTACCACTGTTGAATTGACGAAAACACAAAAGGTTCTCGTAAGGCTCAGACAGACATGGTTACAACTCAGAAAGAGATACCTATTTTTCTCAAGACACTAACGGAGCAGCCACCATAAAGTCACGTCAACCCCGGATGTAGCTGACAAGGAATATTTTTAACATCCGGCGCAGGCACTTCAGCAAGACAAGCATTTATAGATGAAGAGGATCGCGTTCCTCTTGAAAGCCCAGTAGAAGGGAATCAACAATCCAATTTCATCACACGTGAAGATCAGGAGCGACTTCTCCAAAATCGAGGCAAAGAAAATCAGCAACCCTCCTGAGTTCACAAAGACCCTCTTCCCGTCAGGAGCTGTATGATTTCGGGGGACTTCTCCCACAAAATCGTGCAGTCTATAATGAAACATTTATGTGAGATTCCATATTTCTCCAAAGCGCAGCTTCAAGACATATTTGCAGCCCTCAACCGCACTACATCAGGAAAGCAGCTGTCTCCATCCAGGGAAGCTGTTCCCAAACCCCAACCTCTCCTGGAAAGCACGATTAATAGATGAAACTGGGGACTCTAACCACTGTTCACTTGAAGGATGTCGAGTTTGACAGTATGTTGATTGACGGAGGACTTCAACATTGTAACCGTCAAGGCTCTGAGAGTTGTAAGGAAAAATTAAACAGAAGAAGCGTATTCTTTCCCATGAGAGAAAAACACGACTTGCCAACCAGTACTATTTGTGCCGTCTTCCCATATACCATATAGTATCAAGTCGTTTTTCTAAGTCAAAGTTTAATAGCACCCTCACTCGAGTTTTCTCCAGGAGCCTCTTCAACGTTCTCCAGCAGCGGCTCCGCTTCAACGTTCGCTCCAATAGCCGCTCCGCTTCAGCTTCTCTTCATAAGCTTCAACGTCCTCTCCAAGAGCCGAAGCCGCTTCAACGCCTCCTTCCTGCCAAAGATCGTGCCGTAGCCGCCACACTCCTTCCTTCCAAGTCGTGGACAGTTTACCCGCTTACGCATCCAGCCAATCCCTTTGCTTCCATGGACACCATGCAATTCCATCCAACCTATTTTGTTTCCACGACAATATAGTCTCTTTTGATCACATCGGCTGCCAAGAATTGTTGCCGCTCGTTAGTTGATACCATCCAGAGCTTCACCATAGCAACAATCACTGTAGATAAGGATTTTTGTGGCAGCACACAAAATCCAGCCAATTATTGTGATAACTCACAAAAACTCGTAAACCCGACCAATTTGCAAAAATTAGGGTTTCGCGCCACGCGCAGTACACTAGACCCCGTTGGTCGAAACTATGCTTCGCCAAACTAGGCGATTAAATCCGCCACGACGTACTGGAAGTGTGGCCACTCCCTAGCTTGCTGGCCCCACTTCCCATCGACCAATCAGGTCACTTTAAAATCCGTCATAGTGCACAGGAAGTGTGGCCACGCCCATGCTTGGCCGGCCCCACTTCCCATTGACCAATCAGGTTGATCTAAACTCACCACAGTGTCGAAAAGGAGGAAACCATGCCGGATGATCGCAAAGCCAATTGGCTTCCCAAAACCTGCGCCAACTTGCCAATCGGTATGCCAAACTCGCCAAACGCGCATGCCAGGCGCACATGCCAATCGGCATGCCAAACAACATTCCAAACTCGCGAAACGCGCATGCCATACGCACATGCCAAGCAACATGCCAAATGCGCCGTCATGCGCACATGCCAAACGACATGCCAAACTTGTCAAAACGCGCATGCCAGGCGCACATGCCAAACGACATGCCATATATGCTAATTAGGGTTTTGGCATGCTAAACCCTAAATTAGACAAAGTTGTCAGGCGCCGACAGAAGGTAGCCATACTCAACGGCTATCCTTCCTCATGAGATGCAATCTCAGCCGTCCAAGTTCACCACCAAACTGAAAGCTTGTGGCAACTTTTAGGCGACGATTCTTTGGCCACAAAGCCAAAACCTTGGTTGTGTCGCCAAACCATAATTTGGCTACGATGCCAATTCTATGGTCACGACACCAACTCGGCTAAAATGCTGATTCTTTGGCCACAACGCCAAATCCTGGGCTGTGCCGGCAAAACCCTAATTTGGCTACGATGCCAATTCTTTGGTCACGGCACCAACTTGGCTATAATGCCTATTCTTTGTCCACAACGCCAAATCCTTGGCTGTGCCGCCAAAACCCTAATTTGGCTACGATGCGAATTCTTTGGTCACGGCACCAACTTGGTTACGATGCCTATTCTTCGGCCACAACGACAAATCCTTTGGATGCGCCGCCAAACTTGTCACGCACCAACGCAAGGTAGCCACTATCAACGGCTACCCTTGTTTCATAAGATACAATCTCACCCATCGAAGTTCTCCGCCAAGCCAACAAGCTTGTAGCAAGTTTTAGGCGACCAACCAAGACGAGCGCATCACATGTTATTTACTTACAGCAAGACTCTCAATTTTAACTTGCCCACACTAGCAAAGTGCTACATGTTTTCCAGGAAAACACTCGATATATCAAAACATGTCACAAATTGGGGGATACTCATCATGGTATTGGTCTGGCGGTTTACAGCGTGCGGCGTGCAATGTGCCCGTTACAAAAAAGTGTCATAAAGCGGGGCGGTTAGTAATGGAAAGAAGTAATGGTGAAAACGTATCCTTCATTATGGAAACATTAATTCCAGGCGTTACCCGTTACTCCTTTCTTCCATTACCCAAACGTTTCCGCTTCTACGAGACCAGGGCATGTTTTATCGCAACTTGTATAAATAGGTCTCACTTATTTCCACCAAACAACAAGTTTTGGTCGGCGAACAACACAGTATTCAGAAATCACCTGAAATCACCTGGTAGCTTCCCATTATGCTAGCTAGTGCTACTTTCTGATACAAGTCGTAAACAACCACACCTTCAGAATCAACTATTTTGGTCTCAACAATATCTTCACTTCCCTCCCTAAGACCAACCCTTCTCCTTCATTTTGTGAATGAAGCAAGTCTGGAACGTCCATTTCTTGGTCTAGGCCGGATTTGTACAGATTGATCTCTCGAATCAAAAGTACTCCCGTGAAGTACATTTGTTTAGGGTTTAGACTCGTTTCTCACATACACACGAATTTGCCAAAATCAGCAGAAATCGTTTTCACCCTCAAACACCTGTATTCCAAGATTACTATGTGATTGATCAAATATCAAATCACATACATGGGTTCAATCGGTTCTACCAATCACTAGGATCGGTTATACCTTAATGTTGAAACACTTGTGATCGATCACACAAGTTACCAGGACCGGTTACATCAGCTACCAGGACCGGTTACCATATACTCATGGTATTGCTTGTGATTGGTCACACCAGTTACCAGGATCGGTTACACCAATTACTAGGACCGGTTACACCAATTACAAGGATCGATAACACTCACTCTGTGATCGGTCACACCAATTACTAGGATCGGTTACATAAATTACAAATATCTATCATACCATCTCATGGTGATTACTTAGGATCGGTTACACCAATTAATAAAAACTAGTCATACCGAATCATAAGCGAGGTATTGTGATTAGTTATACTAAGATACATAACAAAGTTATGATCGGTTCTACCATCTTACACATATTGGTAATCCAAACAAGTTCATGAATGGATTTCCTTTAAAAAATGTAAAACATTATTTCCTAGGATGAAATCTTCACCATAAAACATTAACATAATCATAGCAATATATACAAGATTATGTCGATGTCATATCTACGAAGTTCAAAAGATAAGCGTTTACTTCGTAGTCTAATTCCCTAATATTATGATCATATAAATATGACCATATCACATCACTAGAGTATCATACAATATGTACAGTATACACAGCTTCGCAGTTATGTTTTCAATATAGCACGACTTGAAAGATACGTTGGAAATGAAAGCAGTTCAAGTCAATATTACTAACCTCAAGAGGAAAGATGATGTTGTCATTATAGTTCGCTTCTTCTTCACTTTCTTCAGGTATTCGGAGTAATACTTGTATGTCTCAACATTCCTAGGCTTTCTAATCTAACCTAAGCGAAGTTGACTCTAGTATACAATTAAGCGACTTTAGATAAGTTTTGAGTCAATAAAATATGACAACCAAACTTGACATATCAATGCTTGGTGACTTCAACCGAGCTATGCTCTAACAATCTCCCCCTTTGTCAATTTTAGTGACAAAACTCTTATTACATATGGACAATAAAATTACAAGAATTCATTTTACATATGCTTGATTCCAAGTTTCAACAACACAATAACCTGCATATATTCAATCAATAAATGCCGTTGTTGACATTTGAATAACAAAGCTTATAATCCCCCTAAAGGAAAGCTAGGTAGATATTCAATCCGAACATCTTTGTTATTCCCCTTTTGTAGTCAAAATACTACACAACAATATGATATGTTTCTCCCCCTTAGTCAATGCTTTACTCTTCGTTAGATATAACGTTTAAGCGCAATTGTCCTTTCATTAGTGATTCCAAATCACTTGTTTACTACATATATTTCTCCACCTTTTTGTCACAAAATAACAAAGGTTCGAGCAAATAAAGGACAAACCGAAAGGATCTTACAGATTTAAAAGACTTGTAAACAACCTATAAGAGTTAAGCACGAAGGTTTCACATACCGCTTTAGATAACCAATATTAAAACTGAAACTAAAAGTAATTTAGTTTTAATATGTTATCAAGGAAACTATTACCCGAAACAATTTTTCCTAATGGTTTAACAAATCGACTAAGAAACTTAATTCCCTTGTTAAACCAATTGCAAACATACAAGCTCTAATTATTCAGACAATAACTTATACCTTTCTCTTTAGACAAGAAAAACACTAAGTTAGTTGACTAGTTTTTCTTGTCAAGGCATTCGATTATACTTGAATAACCGAATCTGAAAAAGTGGGGGTCTAACAACCACACCTAATATTTCGCTTAGCAATCTGTATGGACAAACTCCAATATACTTTCTAGAGAATCAACTAGACAGTCAGACTCAATCTAGAGAAAAGTATATCAAAGAATTTATATCTCTATCTCTCGATTTAAATCTTACTCAAGCAAACTGCTCTCAATTTAAATACAAGAGAGATAAACTTGGATGGTACCAAAGACCAATACCCAAGTATCAATCAATTTAAATCAACAACCAAAAGGTCGGATATTCTAATTGATTGATTCTAACGCACAACCTGTGATATTTCAATTATAAAGACAAACAATATAATGAGGAATAGAAATAACACAGAAACCAGAATTTTGTTAACGAGGAAACCGCAAATGCATAAAAAACCAGGGACCTAGTCCAGATTGAACACACACTGTAGTAAGCCGCTACAGACACTAGCCTACTACAAACTAACTTCGGTCTGGAAAGTAGTTGAACCCCAATCAATCTCACACTGATCCAAGGTACAGTTATGCTCATACGTCTCTGATCCCAGCAAGATGCTACACATTTGATTCCCTTAGCTAATCTCACCCACAACTAAGAGTTGCTTCAACCCAAAATCGAAGACTTTAATAAACAAATCTGTATCACACAGAAAAGTCTACTGTAATAGATAAATTCATCTCCCACGAATATACCTATGAGTTTTGTTTCGTCTTTTGATAAAATCAAGGTGAATAGGAACCAATCGATAACCCGGACTTATATTCCCGAAGAACATCATAGAATTATCAATCACCTCATAATAAACTTAATAGACTAGTGAAACAAGTTATTGCGGAACCATAAACGATGAGACGAAGATGTTTGTGATTACTTTTTATCTTTTCTATCAGAGATAGAAATCTCAAGCAAATTATTTCAATTGTACGCGTACGATAGAAACAGCAAGACCAGATCACACTATTACAAGAAAGTAGTATCGGTATGGCTTCACAATCCCAACGAATTATTTAAGTCGTTAACCCGGTTTGAGAAAAGAAAACCAGAGGTTAAAGGAGAATAGACTCTAGCTACAACTAGTATCACATGTAAGGTGTGGGGATTAGGTTTCTTAGTTTCCAGAGTTCTCCCTTATATAGTCTTTCAAATCAGGGTTTGCAATCAATGTTAGCTTAGTAACAAAGGATTTAATATTCACCGTTAGATGAAAACCTGATCATATTCAAGCTAATATTTATCAACCGTTAGATCGAAAACATAGCTTGTTATACACACATGAATTGCACGTTTCTAGGTTCGTGTTACCGTACCCAAACTTGTACATTAGTTGGTTCAACAATAGTTAACCAAATGGTTAGCCATATGAATACTTTAATATCAACCATATTCTTCTTCACCATAACTAGTTCCAGTGACTCAAATAAACTAGTTAGAGAGTTTCTCAATTGCTTAGATCTTATGTAACTTCACAAGACACAATCGAAGCAAAAACGATTCGATTCACTCGAATCAGTTCATGAATTTTATAGCCACGGTTTGCAAAATCATTCCTTAATTAATATAAAGATGAGTTCAAGAATAATCGTTTTTAGACATAACCTACTCAAGTTCGCGGACTGGGTTCGTGGACTTAAGTTTCCGGAAGGAGTTCACAAACTACAACAGAAATTCTCGGGTTTGAGAACTTCGCCAGTTCGCGGACTGAGCTTGCTGAGTGAGTTTTCAAACTCCAGCAGATATTCTCGGATGAGAACTTCCGCCAGTTCGTGGACTGAGTTCGCAAACTGTTCAAACAATTCCGGTTCTCTTGATCAACAAAGTTCGCAAACTTTGGTTCAAGGAATAGGACTTATACATATATGTGTTTCCACAATAATGCTTATACCCATCAATGATTATATAATCTAAACTCTCATTTCAATCATTGAAACATTCTCAGAGGACGTTATATAGTTGTTATTCGAAAACTATTAATCGTCAGAGCAATTCTCAAAGTGATTGAAACATATCATGACTTTCGTCACTAGGTAAAGATGAACTTGGTTAAAGAGAAAGCTTACCAACACATATTTCGAGAAATATATAGGCGAGATAAACTCGGCTCGAAATATCAAATGTGTATAATCTAAGTCTATATAGCAAAACGACTTTTGTCTCAAGATAGGAGATAGAGTAGATAGACTTTTGAGTGATATATAATTCAAGTCTCTACATACCTTTTAGTTGATGAAGATCCTCCGGTTCCTTGAGTAGTCCTTCATCTTGTATGATGATCGCCATGAAGTTCTTGAGCTCAACTACACTTTCTATCCTAGTACGAGACCTTAGCTATAATAGACTAGAAATCAAGACTTTATAGTTTTGATCACTAACATTGACAAACATGCTTGAGATAGCAACGCATGCGAGTTCGACCGAGCAATGCTCTAACAATATCCTCCTTTGTCAATTTTAGTGGAAAAACTATTAATATATATGGAATACAAAAAAAGATAAATACATTTTTGAAGCTCCTATTCCACATGCCTAATCTTCAACATTACTCGAAATCTTCGTCACTTCCAAGTACTCCAATGATCCCAAAGGTTGTAAGTTTAGCATCATCGTTGTAGAAAATCCATAGTTATAACAATGAGAAAACAGAGTTCTTGATCATTGTTATACAGTGACATAGTATCATTACACAGTATCAAAGTGCAATTGTATCACAACTTTTACAACAATACTATGGTGATATGTATCACTCCCCCTTAGTTAATACTCCATCTCACATGAAAACCACTCTCCCTTTCATAATGATCTAAAAACCATGTGTATTTGTACTGTGAACTACATATTAATTCTCCCCTTTTGTGTCAATAAAATTGGCAAAGGTACAAGAACGGGATCCTAATGAATCCGAAAGAGACATTTCATGACTAAAAAAAGTATGTATCAACTTTTTCTTTAGATGCAATCATAAAGCCGAAGCTAAATGCATTCATCAAGGAGTTTACAAGATAACCCCTATAATATTCCACAACCGCACTCCCTACAAAGATATGGCAATTAAGCACAAGTTCAAAAGAACTCTCCCCCATAAAATGTCATTCCCGAAAGAACAACAAGAGCGACCTTAATTTCAAGAGAAAAGAAGGATTTCTTTGGACATAAAAAATCACAGACAAGTATGAATTTGAATCCAAAAATATTCAATTAAATTAACCACAAGAGACCCCATGGTTTATTTAATCGGAATACACAATCAAACTAATCACAAAAGTAATCAATTTAATTGATCATGCTCGACATAAGAAAATTTATAGAGCAATGACTAAGTTAATCATAAGAAAACAATCAACCCAGTCAAAAATGCTCAAACATGAGAAAACTTATGGATCCATAACTAAATAACCAAACAAGATGATTAATTTAGTTGATACTTCTCGTCATAAAGTATCTTACGGAACAACAACAAAGATAATCATGGAAATAATCAACTTGGTCGTTTAGTTCTCAATATAGGACACATTACGGAGCCTCACAGTAATACATAAAAGATTATGGATCAGGGAAGATCAATACTACGGAATACACAAGGATTTATTCTATTTTCCATTACTATTTGCATAACGACATACAATAGACATAATACTTGTAAACAAAATATTTTAACCTATCTTCCATCAATAATTGACATAATAGGCTTAACTTTTGTATTTTTCAAAAGTCAATTCATTCTTTTATCAATACATGCATATCGACATACGAAAGACTTTACTTTTGACAAGATATGGGACAATCAGGTTCACGGACGTAAACACACATATCCCATAACAAGATTGCAATATATAAAACCATAAAGATTAATACTGCAAAAATCATCTTCCAAACAAATTTAGAATTTAAACCAATAAATCTAAAAACATGAAGATGAAAACATTGGACATAGCTTTGTGTAATCACAATAATGGCTATTCCAAACTCTAGTTATTCTTCTAAATAAAACAAGAAAAAATAGAATATTTACTAGGCAATTATATCTTTGAGAAATTCATTGTCGTTCCCGAACTCCTTGTCGTCAACAACCATTGGAACATAGGGTTCATGAAGGAAGGAGACAATACCAACAAACCGTCTAGGCTGATGATGTCGAACCATGGCTTTTTGAATTTCCAAAGATCTAAACACGCAAGCCTTTATTTGATAAATCTCCTTTCACATCTCCTTCATCTCTTCGAGAACATCATAAAACTTCTGAGAATTTGAAGCGGATCTTGGCTTCCTCACGTTCCTTCTTTTTCTTTTCAAGGTAGGAGGTAATGGAGATTTTTCTTTTTCCTTCATGAGTGATGGCTTGGCAATCATATTAACATATTTTTCATCTGAAGACATCATCCTTGGAGTATCCATAAGAGTATGGGTTTGTGAAAGGAAATCACAATTTCAGCTCAACAAGTAGTCTTGAGATAAAAAGAGGTTTTAAGGAAGGAAAAAGGAATGTAGGTTTTCGAGACCTTTAACAGGTTCGTACACGTTCAACTCTCAACCCTATAAAGAGTAGAATTGATGATGATAACCCTCTCTTTTTTGTTGATAGACAGGAAAGAGCGAAAAGCTACAAAGAAAAGAAAGAAAAACTTCTCCTAAAGCCCGAGAGGTACAAAATCATTGTCTCTTTTGATCAGGCACATGAGACAAGATTTTCATCAACAACACAATTAAATTGTGTTGTGGTGAACAACAATTTGTCCACCATTTTCCTTTTGAGAGGAATCCTCATACTTCTGTCTATCAAACTGATTCGACCATACTCTCTTCTCTAACGGTCTTGGTTTGTCCTTGGAAACTAACTTCTTAGACGAAGATAAAATCTTACATACCTCAGCAGTCTTCTGGGCAAGTTTAAGCTTGTTTGCTAATTGATTTGCTCTTCATTGAAGTTTGTTGACGTGCCTCAATTGGTGTTTGTACTTGTAACACTTTGATAGTTCATGACCCTTTTGAAAACAAAATGAACACGTCAATCTTGAATAATCAGGCATCGGAGATGTGCATGCAGCTAGACACATAGAGTAACCTGAAACATTACAAATAGAGTTTCCAAAGAATGGGTAAAATTCTTCTTCCAGATTGGTTGAGCTTTCTTCTTAAAGAATATCGAAATTGATGTATGTATTGCTACAATTACCAAAATCAATATTTTCACGGAGAAGTGCAACACTTGATTTCTCGTATTCATTAGACTCATAGCGCTCAGACATTTCATCAAGAGTTGCAGCAAAACCTTTGTTCCCAATGTATTTTCTACGATTTGGACACTCGTCTGCAAAATGACCAAATCCTTTACATTTGAAGCACTGAGGCATATCCTCGTCATCAGTTTCATATGTTTCCCTATTTTTATGAGGAATACGATTATGAGGTTTAACTTATGCTTTAGGCTTATCTATGGAGAACCGTTTACTTCTCTTCAACAGAAGATCCCTAAACTGTCTTGTGATCATCGAGACTGACTTGTCAATATCTTCATTTGATGATTCTGTCTTAGAGTGATCGTCTTCAGAGATATACACTTTTTTTACTTTTATCAAGTAATTTAGTGTCCTTTAGTGCTTTGAACGCAACATCCTTAGATTTGTATGAATGTTCGTGATCAAAGATCTTAAGCTTTCCAACCAGCGTATTTCTGGAGAGATCATCTAGGTTATTTCCCTCAACGATGGTATGCTTCTTAGACTCATATCTAGATGGCAGCGATCTGAGAATTTTCATCACAATGTCCTTTTCAGGAATAGTCTTACCCAATGCAAAAGATGCATTAACAATTTCAGACACTTTGTAATTAAACTCATCAAATGTTTCTTCATCTACCATACGAAGGTTTTCCCAATCGGAATTAAGGTTTTGAAGCTAGCTTCCTTTTCACTGGAGTTACCTTCGAATACCGTTTCTAAGATATCCCAAGCTTCTTTAGACTTAGTGCAATTTGACACATGGTGCTGAAGATTTGGGGTAATGGCATGTATGATGGCATTCAAACCGTCGTAATTTTGTTTTACAGCAAGTATCTCGGTAGGACTGTATTCACCAATATTCTTGGGAACATTTTCATTACCAACTGCCACAACGGGAGCATCATAGCCATTAACAACATATACCCATGATTGAAAATCACGTGCTTGGAAAAAATCTCGCATAACAATTTTCCACTATAAGTAATTAGAGTCATCGAAGACTGGTGGTACGTTAATTGAGATATCACCTCTGTCCATAGAGTCAGATCGCTACAAACACAGACTTGTAAGGTCTTGAACGTGTTTGACTGCTCTGATACCAATTGAAAAAGTGGGGGTCTAACAACCACACCCAATATTTCGCTTAGCAATCTGTATGGACAAACTCCAATATACTTTCTAGAGAATCAACTAGACAGTCAAACTCAATCTAGAGAAAAGTATATCAAAGAGTTTATATCTCTATCTCTCTATTTAAATCTTACTCAAGCAAACTACAAGTCTCAATTTAAATACAAGATAGATAAACTTGGATGGTACCAAAGACCAATATCCAAGTATCAATCAATTTAAATCAACAACCAAAAGGTCGGATATTCTAATTAAATGATTCTAACGCACAACCTGTGATATTTCAATTATAAAGATAAACAATATAATGCAGAATAGAAATAACACAGACACCAGAATTTTGTTAACGAGGAAACCGCAAATGCATAAAAACCTCGGGACATAGTCCAGATTGAACACACACTGTAGTAAGCCGCTACAGACACTAGCCTACTACAAACTAACTTCGGTCTGGACTGTAGTTGAACCCCAATCAATCTCACACTGATCCAAGGTACGGTTATGCTCCTAGGTCTCTGATCCCAGCAGGATGCTACGCACTTGATTCCCTTAGCTGATCTCACCCATAACTAAGAGTTGCTTCAACCCAAAATCGAAGACTTTAATAAACAAATCTGTGTCACACAGAAAAGTCTACTGTAATAGATAAATCCGTCTCCCACGAATATACCTATGAGTTTTGTTCTGTCTTTTGATAAAATCAAGGTGAACAGGAACCGATCGATAACCCAGACTTATATTCCCGAAGAACAGCCTAGAATTATCAATCACCTCACCATAAACTTAATCGAATAGCGAAACAAGTTATTGCGGAATCACAAACGATGAGACGAAGATGTTTGTGATTACTTTTTATATTGCCTATCGGAGATAGAAATCTCAAGCCAATTATTTCAATTGTACTCGTGCGATAGAAACAGCAAGATCAGATTACACAACTACAAGAAAGTAGTATCGGTATGGCTTCACAATCCCAACGAATTATTTAAGTCGTTAACCCGGTTTGAGAAAAGAAAACCAGAGGTTAAAGGAGAATAGACTCTAGCTACAACTAGTATCACATGTAAGGTGTGGGGATTAGGTTTCTTAGTTTCCAGAGTTCTCCCTTATATAGTCTTTCAAATCAGGGTTTGCAATCAATGTTAGCTTAGTAACAAAGGATTTAATATTCACCGTTAGATGAAAACCTGATCATATTCAAGCTAATATTTATCAACCGTTAGATCGAAAACATAGCTTGTTATACACACATGAATCGCACGTTTCTAGGTTCGTGTAACCGTGCCCAAACTTGTACATTAGTTGGTTCAATAATAGTTAACCAAATGGTTAGCCATATGATTAATTTAATATCAACCATATTCTTCTTCACCATAACTAGTTCCAATGACTCAAATGAACTAGTTAGAGAGTTGTTCAATTGCTTAGATCTTATGTAACTTCATGATGGTATTTTCAATGATGTTGTAGTAATAAGTTCGTTGAGATTTGTGAAAGCAAAAGATTTTAGACTTATAAACTTAAAAATAGAAACTTGTTGCAAAATTAATTTAAAGATTTAAAAATAACCAAGACACTGATTCCACTATTACACAAGAATGAATGATGGTAAATAACCCAAAACTCTAATTATCTTTTTAGTCCCTTATTTTCTTAACTCACAAATAATCAGGAAAATTCTCAAATATCAATTGTATTCCCTAAGCATAGATTATCAATTGACTAAACAAAGTATAACCTATCAGATTGAATCACTAATTAAGAAAATTATGCAAACAATTTAAAACTCTGCAAAAGCAGTGATTGAGTGAATTATAAATTATAATTTACAGAAAATAAAATAGGTACCAATTATTCATGCGTAAATAGCTTCCCCATTGCCTTGGTTGTGGGAGATTTAGCTCATTATCATGTTGGAAACACGCTCAAAAGTTGATTTCATTGCTCAAATGGTGTTTACAAATAATGAAATGGGAGAAAAAAGATTAAAATCGGGTTTCTAAAACTTATATCTGTTACAAACCGAGTTGTTACAGAGAACGATAGAAATAGAGTGTCGTTGTTACTGTAGCACAACGACTGTCTTCTACAGTCTAATGTTCTTCTTGTTCTCTTCAATGGCAGCAGCAGTAGATCTCTCCAACTTACGTTTCTTTGCTCTGTTTTCTCCCCAATCTCTCTATAACCCCTCTCCGACTCCTAGGAATCATTTATATACCCAACAGTCAAGAAATATTTCGAATAAATGCTCATAATCTCCTCAGTAATGACATTAAACTCGGGAATATTTTCTTTATTTTCACGCGATTCTGAGTTGTTTGATTTATCCCCAAAACCTCCATCTGACAGAAAAATCCCAAGAGAATATCCTCTCTTCAATCCTAACTTCCTATTATAACTCAGAGAATCAAATCAATTACACCCGATAATATCTTCCTTGCCATGTTTTGGATAACTACCGAAAATGACCGAGTTTTCTTCTTCAAAATACGTAAAAGACGTGTGTACATAGTGAGCATATAATATTTGTTCAAATCCAATGAAAATATGCAATAATATCTTCCCAAAAATACAGCCATACTCCAAAAATATCTCACGGGCACGTGCATTAACCTGTTTTTCTTCCAACTCCACGTAACCTCCTGATTCTTCGAGTTTAAACAACTTGCTATCCCTGTTTAACCGTAACAGGGTTGTATTAATCCAAATATACGAGAAAATCTCGATAAAATCTTCAATCAATTTTCAGAAATCTTCACAGGTTTAAAACATTTTCCCGCCAAAAGTATTTTTTATCTTTTGCTTCAAATCGATCATTGTAGCCAAATTCGATCAAGTTCAAAGACCTTACCAAACCTGTTTAACCAAAAGGAAGATACCCATTCAATTTCAGCCATTAAGTCTCACTCGAACACCTCCAAAATCCAAATCCTAATTTTGCCACCATTTTTCCCGCTAAAATTGAATATTCAAACGAAGAAGAAGGTCTCCCCTTATCCTGAGTGATGGAGTGTGAATAACAATAGGTGATGATTAGTAAAGAAGGTGCCCCTTAGTAATTGAGTGCCCCTTAACCGTGCCCCTTAGTAATTGAGTGCCCCTTAACCAACAGTGAGAGTCTGAATAAAAAATGCCCTCCGGGGTGCTTTTAACAACTTTTCGAGCAACATTATCTACAAGAGATTATTCCCTTCAAAAGACTTAAAACAAGTTTATTAGTCATAAAATGAGTCCTAGCTAATGTAATTATGGGTAAAAACGTGTCGCACTTTCGTGCTCATCAAATTCCCCCACACTTACATTTTGCTAGTCCTCGAGCAAAACAGAAAATTGACCCGCTACACAACTGGTCATATAATAAGATAGAGAGAAAGAGACCCGCTACACAGCTGGTCATATAATAAGATAGAGAGAAACAGACCCGCTACACAGATGGTCATATTTTTTAATTTTTTTTTCTTTAGACCCGCTACACAACTGGTCATAGCATGCAAGAAAGAGGAACAAACCCGCTATACAGCTGGTCATAACCCTAACAATCAAATTATTATTATTTTATTTTTTTTATATTTTTCATCATTTTTTTTAGACCCGCTACACAGCTGGTCATAACATGGAAGAAAAAGGAACAGACCTGCTACACAGCTGGTCATGATTTGCAAGGAATTTCCTGAAAAATAAAGTAAAAAGTTAACCTCTTCCCCACACTTAAACATTACATTGTCCTCAATATAATTGAGTCATCCAACGCAAATATTAAGATGTGAAATGCAAAAAGTAAACCAAAATAAAAATAAAATAAATATACCTACTGGAATGTACAGAAATGGATCCCCAAAGATTAACAGCCTGAAAATTTGGGGATCAACCCAAAATACAGTGTTTACAAACGACAGCTTCATAATTATGCTATGAAAATATGGTGACATTGAAATTGTCTGAAATAGAGGATTACCCCCAAACCTAATTTTTACTTCACATGGAAGTGAGTATAGCACATAATATGGGGATACTATTGGGACAGGGAAATTGTCAATAGGCTCATGCACGGTATCAGAAACAGGGACGTCCTCTGGGTATTTGGATGCAAAGTATTCCAACAAAAATTTTGAAGCATAATTCTAACCCTAAATTAGGTAACTTTTGGGAGTCTAGGGGACTAGAAACAACCTCTAAGTCGGGTGAAAGATCTTGCGAGATAGATTCTCCTAATAAATTAGAAAAATCATCTACACAATAATTCACAGGGTCATCTACAAATTATGTCTCGACCAGAGAGTCACTACAAGACTGATCATCATCATCATATAATTTTTTACATGCCAGAATTCTCAATCTTAAGTCCAAACTAAGTGGTGGGTGTTTATAATACTTCTCATATATCTCTAGAGGAGATTCTTCACTTACCACATGTGGATCAAAAACTCCATACCGTTGCCTACACTTATATTCTGCAAGGGACATCTCAGACGAGGTTTCCTGATAATTTGACTTTCTACGCTTATATTCCGCCAGCGTCATCTTAGATGACGTATCCCCAGAAGAAGTCATCATCCTCAAAATGTTCGTGAAAAGAAATACAAAAATAAACGCATAAAAAAGAAAAAAAACATCTAAAATAAATTGAAAATATTGTACAAAATAAAATAAAATAAAAACATAAAAATTAATCTAAAAACAAATCCCCGTCGGCGGCGCCAAAAATGATAATATTTTTGATTGTCGTTGTTGTAAATAAAGATTCGAACTCTAAGACTTGTGAAGATTAAATTTAAAGGTTTAATGGAATAATAAATAAAAGAGAGAGTTACCGGGACTAGGATTCCACCACATTCATATCATAAGGCTCAATTATTCATTCTCAACAATTATCGCTCAATAAAAATAACATCGACTCTTATTTTGCTAAAGTAGATTCTCAAAATATTAGTTAAAAATCGTAAGCATGGGACATCAAACATTTAAGAAAGCATGACCCATCAAATAAAATAATAACTAATTAATTCGAATCATAATTCTTTTTTACTTAGTGCAAAAGTCATATAGAAAATAAAATAAATTCACCCATGTATGAAGTTCGGCTTCCTCCGTCGACCCAGTGTTGGGGTTTAGCTTCTCATGATAAAAACACACTCAAAAATATAATTCATAGCTCAAATAGTATTTTTATTAAAGAGAACTAATAATACAATGAATATGCAACGGTGTACTGGCGTTACAGAAGTCACCGTTACAAGAAATTGTTGCAAATTCAAAACAAGTGTGCCAAACTGACTGTTGCGAGTACTGTTAATAAACGACAATTTTCTACGACAGTCAACAGGCGTCAAATTTTCTTCTTCTTCTTCTTCTTCTTCTTCTTCTTCTTCTCTGCAGCAGCAGAGAAGTTTCTCTGCAACTCTCTATTCTTCTCCCCAAACACTCGATGCCCCTCTCTGACTCCTAGGAATCATTTATATACCCAACAGTCAAGAAATATTTCGAATAAATGCTCATAATCTCCTCAGTAATGACATAAAACTCGGGAATATTTTCTTTATTCTCACGCGATTCTGAGTTGTTTGATTTATCCCCTAAACTTCCATCCGAAAGAAAAATCCTAAGAGAATATCCTCTCTTCAATCCTAACTTCCTATTATAACTCAGAGAATCAAATCAATTACACCCGATAATATCTTCCTTGCCTTGTTTTGGATAACTACCGAAAATAACCGAGTTTGCTTCTTCAAAACACGTAAAAGACGTGTGTACATAGTGAGCATATAATATTTGTTCAAATCCCATGAAAATATGCAATAATATCTTCCCAAAAATACATCCATACTCCAAAAATATCTCACGAGCACGTGCATTAACCTGTTTTTCTTCCAACTCCACGTAACCTCCTGATTTTTCGAGTTTAAACAACTTTCTATCCCTGTTTAACCGTAACAGGGTTGTATTAATCCAAATATACGAGAAAATCTCGATAATAACTCTTCAATCAATTTTCAGAAATCTTCACAGGTTTAAAACATTTTCCGGCCAAAAGTATTTTTTATCTTTTGCTTCAAATCGATCATTGTATCCAAATTCGATCAATGGTTATATAATCTAAACTCTCATTTCAATCATTGAAACATTCTCAGAGGACGTTATATAGTTGTTATTCACAAACCATTTTTTGTCAGAGCAATTCTCAAAGTGATTGAAACATATCATGACTTTCGTCATCAGATAAAGATGAACTTGGTTAAAGCGAAATCTTACCAACACATATTTCGATAAATAGATAGGCGAGATAAACTCGGCTCTAAATATCAAATGTGTATAATCTAAGTCTATATAGCAAAACGACTTTTGTCTCAAGATAGGAGATAGAGTAGATAGACTTTTGAGTGATAGATAAGTTCAAGTATCCACATACCTTTTAGTTGATGAAGATCCACCGGTTCCTTGAGTAGTCCTTCTTCTTGTATGATGATCGCCATGGAGTTCTTGAGCTCAACTACACTTTCTATCCTAGTCCGAGACCTTAGCTATAATAGACTAGAAATCAAGACTTTATAGTTTTGATCACTAACATTGACAAACATCCTTGAGATAGCAACGCATGCGAGTTCGACCGAGCAATGCTCTAACAGAATCCTCCCATTTGATAAGTCTAACTAAGATTAGAATTAAATTAGTTTCTCTTATCCGGAATCAATTTGGACTAAACAAATGATCCCATATTTCATTAAGCCATAAACAATACATACAAACCAATATAA
Source organism: Papaver somniferum (assembly GCF_003573695.1). Classification (NCBI taxonomy): domain Eukaryota; kingdom Viridiplantae; phylum Streptophyta; class Magnoliopsida; order Ranunculales; family Papaveraceae; genus Papaver; species Papaver somniferum. The sequence goes on from NW_020644373.1 coordinate 1,658,272, forward strand.
ATTGACTTGCACAATTATTTTCTTAACCAGAAGCAATTGAAACATTATAATACCGCAATTGCACTGAATTTCATTAAGAAAAAACACTTGATACCCAACAATAAAGAAGATACCAAACAATTAAGCCAAATAAATTGACACAGTTTTTCTTAATCGGAAACGATTGAATCATACACACACATACATCCATACACAATAATGGAACATATCAATTGTACCAAAATTTTGTTAAGCAAAAACAAAATATATGCAATATAAACAGGCTTTTCTTAAACATAAAAACGATTAACCAACAAATTCGTTACCTCAGATTCCACAGCCTCTTCTCCCCGGAAAGATATATCATTAAGCGCAAGTTCAAGTAATAACTCTCCCCCAGTATGTTGCCATCCTATCGCAGGAACAAAAGAACAACAACAAGATCAACCTTTACCAGAGAAAGGTTGAAACGGTTTTAACTAATGCGTGCCAATAACAAAAGTTGAAAACCCGAAATACATATGTTTATGCTAAACAGAACTCATGTAAACATAAATTGATTCAACATATTGTGACTTTTCACATATGAGTTTCAATCGGACACCTTATGATCCTTTGATAAAGCCTACCAACATGGGCTAGAACTTAATCCCGCTAAATCAAAAAGCCACACAAACCATAAGGGTTTCATCATATAAGATCGAATATTAAGGTTAAGAAAACCGGAATCAGACATCCCATAAACCGAATACACATAGCAAAAATATAGACATGCATTCACATGCTATGTAATTGGTAACTATCACAAGAAAAATAATAAAGAAATTATTTCATTCATTAATAATGATAATTTTTATTCAAAAATAGACCTTATATGATAAATAAAGTAAATCAAACATTGATGTCTATTTTTTCTAATCTCGTGTCTTGTGAAGATCGCTTTCGAATTCTGGATTCAAATTCTTCTGAGCACTTTGCTTTCCAAAAGAAAGTTTGTTCATCTCGAACAATTGAGAATGAAGATCAGCAAGTACTTCTTTTGAATCCTTTATCATTAGCTCATGATTCCTAATACAACTTCTAACAGTAAGAATCTGTTCTCTCAGCGAATCTTGAAGATTATCTGGTTGTAGGACATCTTGAGTTTCAGTCATAACCGATGCACATAGTGGAAAATCATCTAGAGATATCCTTCTTTTACCGATTTCTCCATTGAAGCGAGATAGTCTTCATTTGGACAAGAAGAATATATATAATATAGGTTAGGAGAAAATCAAGGGGCGATATAATTTGGTTTATAGAAACCGAATATATTTATCCCAAAGGTAAAATATATCGATCATGATATTATTGTTACCTATTAAAAGAACAGACTTACGAAATCTGCCCAGATTTTATGCCTCCTCACAAAAGATTTTTGGGCAACAAGTGAGGATGCATATTTCAACACAATCAATGTGTGTTGAGGGGAGAATTGTTCTCATCCAGGTAATAAAAACATCCTTAGGATGATTTATGAACACAATAGGCTGTGTTTCTCTATGTTCTTTCTTTCTCTTGTTATTGCAAGAATCTGCAACTTCTTTTCCGGATCTAGTAAACTCATTATCCTTCAAATATTTTATGCCCTTACGAAGTGCCTTGATGAATTTATTTTGTTGGAGATTGCAATAGAAGTTTGCAGGGTGATTATGTTTTTCACATAAAGAACTTAACATATTGTCTGAAGATTTTGAAAGCGAAGTACCTTTTCCTTTGTTAAATTCTGACATCTTTGGTTGATTAGGGATGTCAACCAATCTCTCTTTCTCAGACTTTGCCTCTTGAGTTTTATCTTACAAGGATTTTCTAAGATTATCAAGTTTCCTGATTAACTTTAGATTTTCCTTAATCTCTAACTCAAGTTTTTCAAAACAGTTCTTTAGGAGTTGATTAGACTCATTAGATATATCATTATTAGTTTTGGAAAAAAGTGCATTGCAACTCGATATTCCTTCATAAGGTTTATCCGTTGGAATATCATCTAGAGTAGTAACATAAGCCTTGTTGCACTTCTGAGCCTTTTTGCTAGAACAATATCTTTCCATATGTCCGAACTTACGACACTTGAAACATTGGATTTCCCCATTACCCTTTTCATGACAAAAAGATAATGTACCAGGACTTGGTTTATTTTTAAATAAAATATGCTTAATACATTGTGTTAGAAGTACAATTGTTAATTCAATCTATTTTTCAACAAGTGTTTTATCCTTTTGACAATGTTCCTCAGTATGATTTATACTTACTTCTTTCGAAGATTGATTAGTATTATCTGAGACATTATATCCAACATTTCTATTCTTTAGCAATCTTTATCAAAGATATTTAACTTTTTTATAAGAGAGCTCCGAGAAAGTATAGAAAGATCATTAGCTTATATTATAGCATGTTTCTTAGACTCGTATCTGGATGGTAACATTATGAGAATCTTGTATACTATTTTCTTTTCAGGTATAGTCTTTTCAAGTGAGAAAGATGCATCGACAATCTTAGAAATTTAGCGTTAAACTCCTCAAAGGTATCGTTATCATCCATTCTAAGGAATTCCCATTCAGAAGAGAGAGATTGAAGATGAGCTTATCTTTCTGAATCATTCCCTTCAAATATAGTCTCAAGAGTATCCCATGCTTCCTTAGAAGTTTCACATGAAGAGAAATGATGTAAAAGATCATGACTCACTGCATGTATTATGGCATTTAAGCCATCTGAATTCTTCTTTGCAAGAGCTCTTTCTTCATAAGTATAGAACGATAAGCGTTTAAACTCACTTTTCGAATATTCCACTTTCCGTCGTTCATATCCTTCTTCAATTAATATCCAAGTATTAAAATCTCAGGATTGAAGAAAATATCTCATAGCAGATTTCCATAATGGGTAATTTGTCGCATTAAATCTTGGTGGTACGTTAACTGAATCATCCATTGGATTCAATTCTTATAGGTTGGATCACACCAAACACAAATTGTTAGATATTTTTTTGTTTGCCTGCTCAGATACCAATTGAAAATACGAGGGTACCCAAATACACCATATCTTTTATTTATCGACTTATAAGTCCTCTTACCGAAAGTGATCGTCTATGAACAAAGTCGAGACAATACAACAAATCGGTATTCACACTTTGTGTGATTGTCTATGGATACGAGATCGAGACAATACGACTACCAAAGTGTGATTACTTGATAATAGGTTCGGACTTAATCAAAATCTATAGGATCACTATCAAGTAAATCGGAGTTAATGTTTGTGTAATTTACTTTAAATTATATAAACAAATATAATTACGGAAAAGAAAAGTAAATCACACAACAAGATTTTGTTAACAAGGAAAAATGCAAATGCATAAAAACCCAGGGACCTAGTCCAGAATTGAATACTCTCAGAATTAAGATGCTATACAAAATCTAAATCAACTTCGTATAGTTTAGACCAAGCAACTACCCATAGTTCACTTAGTTTCTTCAGTATCCTTGCGCTTCCAACTTCGATGAGTGCATGTACTGGAACAATTCTTTTGGATCGTATTCCAAACAGTAAAGAAACAACAAATATGTTTGGTAACAACTCTTTCGATTCTTTCAAGATAAAGATATGTCAATCCATATGCAAAGGCTCTTTCGTTTAATCTAATAAACTCATTTGCCTGGTGTTGATACATGAAAATTATCAACCTTGAAATAGATAGCCCCTTAACCTCTTGAGGGTTTCCTTTAAAATGGAGAGAATAAGGGACTAGGCCTAACCCACAAGGATGGGATAGTTCTGAAAAGACGAGGGTACCCAAATATACCTCAATCTAAAAAAATTCCACCTATAAGTCCTTTCTCCGAAAGTGATTGTCTATGGACTGAATCGAGACAATTCAACTAACCGGTTCACACTTCGTGTGATTGTCTACGGATACAAGATCGATAAAATACAAAAATAAGATAACTTGTGTGATTGAATATGGATTCAAGATTGAGACAATACAACAACGAAGTATGATTACTTGATAATAGGTTCGGAATTAACCAAACACAATAGGATTGCTATCAAGTAAATAGGAATTAACGTTTGTGTATTTTACTTCTAATTATAATTGTGGAAATAAAAAAGTAAAATACACAACAAGATTTTGTTAACGAGGAAACCGCAAATGCAGAAAACCCCCGGGACCTTGTCCAGAATTGAACTCTCAAGATTAAGCCGCTATACAAAATCTAAACCAACTTTATATAGTTGAGACCAAGCAACTAAACCTATAGTTCACCTAGTTCCATCTGTATCCCTGCGCCTCCAACTTGTAATAAGTCACGCACTTGGAACAACCCCTTTGGTTCGTATATCAAACAGTAAAGGAACAACAAATCTATTCGGTAACAACTCTTTTCAAACAAGTGATATGAGTTTGAAAAAAGTCTCTTCCGTTTATCCCAATAAACTCCTTTGTCAGGTTCTTAGATCTATCTCAATACAGCTACCAAAGTAATTGTCTAGATTTTGCAATCAATACTTCTTAGTCACAAACACAATATATTGATGCCGATCTACTCAACTAATCAGTAAAATTATCACAAAGATAGTTGGATCCCCAGCCGATCAAGTTTTGTGCACACCAAATATTATGAACTCAAACAAGCAATCTTCTTTGTCTTCAAATCTTCTTAGATCTTCAATAAACACCTGCACACAATCAACTTGAATGTCTTGTGATCAATCACACACAGAACGGAGTCTGTTAACAATGGATTATCATAAGACATCTTTAGATCTTCAAACAGTCTAAAGTTCCCCGTCGAAACTTCGATCTAGTTTGAGAGAATCTTATATCAGAAGAGAAGATTCTCAAGCATAAACAAACTAGGTGCAATCAAAGTTCAACCACCGTTAGTCAATCAATCAAAAACTAATAATAAACTGAAATTATCTAGTTTCCCATCAACGGTACTCGTAAAGCTTCCCAATCCCAAAGAAGTCTTTAAAACGAGTGGTCGTAAGATATTTCGCCTAATTAGGGTACTTTCCTCTCCGAATAGACGGCTCCACCAGTAACAACACAACTAAGTAGTTTTGCTGGCTCTAAGGATTAGTTTGCTTGAAATTCAAACTTCAGTATTTATAGACCAAGGAAGTTTGGACACCAATGAATTTCCAAAACCGAAAATATTCTCAAGATATGCAATTTTTTTTTTTAAATTCGGTTTTCATAATTCCTGGAAATGCTTTGTCCAAATATTGACCGAAATCTCAGTAGAGAATCTCCAATTAGTAAATGCACATTACCAATTTTTATTTTCTAAAGATATGCATTTTAATTGCTAGAAATTAAAAGCATATAAAACTGAAAACCTTAATTAAGAGATTCTCAATTTATATCGATCCGGGATTCTTTTCTTTAGTTATTAAGGAATATCTTTGAACAATAAAAGATAAGAGTTACTGCACATGTTCAAAGTATGTCGACATCTTTACTTTGTAAGATGGTCATTATAAAAGGAGAAAGAAGGAACACTTATTGAGACATCATTAATCCACCATTACCTCTCATAAACCTCTCTACACCTTCGGAGTACTTTCTATGACTAGGGCTAGTTCCCCCTTACCACGTTTTCCCCCATTAACATTGCAACCCCAGTGGGAGGTTCTTAGATTCTTTTACAGCATGATACTCCCAAGTGCGATCCAGGAAGTGCCAGCGGGCGGAGCACACCCAAACCCGGGTCATGTTTCCGTAGAAGAAGTGCATGGAGAGAGTGGTGATGAGATACGATTCCGAGCAGTGGTTACCACCCCTATTGTGCAAGGAGCGGGAGAGTCTGAAGGTGCGTGTACTAAGAAAGGATAAACTCTCAAAGAAAAGGTTGTCGCTGAAACAAACAAACAAGAGGTGTCCGAGATGCAAGAAGAGTTAGAAACGTCTGTGAATACCAATATTCTGCGGATCACGTGTCATGGTATCAGTGGCCGCATACAAGATAACTGTGTAGCCATCTCTATACAGAGGAATCCAAGTGACAGAGGATACCTTCGTAGATATACTTTATCTTGTCCCAATAAAGGATGCCTCAACGGCTAAGACGAAAGAAGTAAAATCCTAGTCTATGAGGAGGCAGCTGGCGAAGGGACAAAGTTAGATGATATATCTAATCATCATTAAATGCATAAATCTCTTATCTAAACGCATAACCAAAGCATGTGGAGAGAGATGGTGTGGCGGAACCAGATTGGCAGAGGCTGGCGGTGAACGAAGGTACAATCTGTACTAAGGTTGGGAAGTTCCCGAAGGAACGTGGGTCAGTTGAGGTGGCAGAGTTCGACTGGAGAAAGCACGCGGCGAACGAAGGTACCATCTGTACGAAAGGTATATCAGGAATCGATGGACCCAGAGGCAGCAAATATATACCTGGAGCAGAAGGGGCTATAACTACCAAGCCTCACCAACAACTAAGGGCATTCAATTCTTAGGAGAAGAAGATCTAGTCTTAAGCTTATACCTCTTTAATGTTTGGAACTTAAGTAATGACTTCAACTTGAGTTCTCTCTATTACTTTTGGAAGTATTTAAGATCTTTTTTAACCACTACAACTTAATACAAATAAATCACTCATTACCCCGTGGATGTAGACGAAAGTCGAACCACGTAATATCTTGTGTCTCATGATAACTCAGTAGCATTTACTTTATATTAGTGTTCTTTGTTATTATTGTGGTCTTCGATATCTTTTATTACTTAGCATCATCAGTTCAACTGAGGCATCAATACTACTTAGTATCTGATTCTATGAACTGTATACATTACGTGGACTAAGGGAAAACGAGTAGTCATAGTTTGGCGCTAGAAGGTTTTGCTCACCAGCTTAAGTTTTTATATTCCGTCATTTATTTTACTTACGCATCTTCTTTAACGAAGAGATCTGAGTTCAACAACGATGGATCTCACTTTCTAGTGATTGGTTCGTCCATTGTTCTCGCAAGTTCTTTGAGTTCATAGCCTATAAAGACTAGCAATCTCACATATCTACAAAAGTTTTCACAAAAACGCACTCGCAAAACGTTAACACTTTTGTTTTGTACTAAAACACCTTTTCCGACAAAATATTCCTCAGATGTGAGTACCTCTGAGCACTGAGGAATCTCAGCGAGAATTTAAGGAAGCAAAAATCTATTCAAGAATTTAATACCCGATTTTTCCAAAAGATCTGGTACCCTTTTTAATTATTTTTAATATTTAAGGTTGTTTTCTCCAAGGCTACATAAAAAAGTCAGTACCTATCTCTCCAAGACGTCATTTCAGTCCTTTTTCTGAAAAAAACTGCTTAGCCATCTTCTGTGTCAGAGCATTAATTGTTACTTTTGACGAAGGCACCCAAGTAGCAGATTTTTGTCTTTTTTTCTGTGACCGCAGGATAACAAAATCCGATGGCTTGCAGAAACCAAGTGATGTGCCAACAAGCTCACGACCAGCAGTCACGAGAGAAAGATATCAAAAGCCTTCTCAAGCAAACCAAAGAACCGAAGCAGAGGACGGACAAAGAGAAATAGAAAGAAGAACAACTGCTTCCAAGACGCTTATTCCTGCTGAAGAGATGGGGCAAACATCGGGAGCACAACCACTTACGGCATGCCATTACCGGAGCATCCCAATATCACGCAGCCACTTGAGGCCAACGCAGGTTTACCCAGAACCCTATTTCCTACGGGACGAGGGTTGGGAAACCTAACTCCGATCCAGATAGATCCAGACGCACTGGTCATAAAAGAAGGAGAGGATAACTCTGAGGATCCGTCCGACAACACTCCTCAGGGTGGTGGAATCCACAACGAAGAACAAATAGCATCACAAGTACAAGCTTTGCTACTACGAAACAAGGAACACGAGGATTCCATGCACGTGATGTCCCAGGAGAACCAGAACCTAAAAGATATGCTGGATGTGCAGGTCGAAGGTTCCCAAACTAACCCTCCGTTAAAGAGGCGTGAGAACGGAGATATCTCAGGAAGACGAATGGTGGATCTTAACCCACCAAAAACTAACCCACCTAAGGGGACTATAAAAACGCACCACGATCCAGACGAGACGGACTCAACCTACAAGCCCTCTCAATCCCACTATGATGAGGCATTTTCCAGAGATGCTCACAATGTGAACATGGTTATGGAGCAGATGGAGAAGATGCGGAAAGAAATACAAGGGATGAAAACCGGCCATGCAGACGCAAGGCTAGAAGAAGTTCTCCATGAAGCGACAACATATCCGTTAACACTGCGCATTTTGAGGGAGCCTATCCCTACGAAATGCCTAGTACCTGTATTTCATACCTACAATGGTACCTATGATCCCGCATCCCACCTACGATACTACATTCGTGTCCTTGCCCATTGGGAAAGAGATGAGGTAGTACTTTGTAGGTATTTTCCTGCAAGCTTGACAGGATCATCATTGGCGTGGTATGACAACTTACCAGCAAATTCAATTGACTCCTTTGAGCAATTGTCTACGGTATTCTTGGAGACATACATGTACAACAAATCAACAAAGGCAGGGTTAGATAGGCTATTTTATTTAGCTATCGGACCCGGGGAAATATTAATGCAGTACAAAGACAGGTGGCATAAGATGTGCCAAGCAATCGGAAAAGTCAATTCAAAAATTATCATTAATTGTTGTATGTACAGACTTGATAGAACCTCAACTATCTTCGTGGAGCTTCACAACAGAGCCCTTGATTCCGAATTAGAGCTCAGGGTTGTCCAAGACCGCTATATCAGACTTGAAGAAATCCAGAAGGACAACCCTAGGGTACAAGCAAAGACAACAACATCTCCGCAACGAACCAACTCTCTGGAACCAATTCCGGAGATACCTAAGAGGCAAAACGAGACCGGGGGAAGAACCAGTTCTCGAGACAAAAGATCAAAATACGGAGATGGAAAAGGCAGTGGAAAAGGAAGAGACGAGTTTGTAGATAAGATCTACACAAATCTAAATACCACATTCTCCTACATCCTAAGCAAGGAAGGAGCAAAGCCGGGCTTTCCTTATCCTAACACTAGGGGAAAGAAACCAGAGAAGAAGAAGGAGGCTAAGGAGTACTGCGAGTACCATCAGTACTATGGCCATACAACTGATACATGCTATCACCTAAGGAGAAGATTCATAGACGAAAGTACATTCATGGAGTACGTATAGATACATCCAGCTGAAACTGAGGTGGCCCCGAAGAAAAGGATAGAATTACCTCAGGACGACAAATACATCAATATGATCACCTTCTCCAGCGGAAGTCAAGAAGAACTTCTCGAAGACATCCTCGAGTTAGCTCGAAACAGAAGAAAGCTAGAAACCCACGAGGTGTTTAAGATAAGCGGACCACCTACTAGCACTTCGGAAGAATGGATGGCCACGCCATTAACATTCTTAACAAAAGACGTCAATCAGGAGGTCGAGATGCACAACAATCCACTTGTGATCACTCTTCCAATACACGGATGGAACGTTACGAAGGTCCTCGTTGACATGGCAACTTGTTAAATATATTGTTTTACCCTATCTACGCATGGGTTTGACAGCGGAGCAGATGGATTGTTCCACTTGCACAATATACGGTTTCAATGGAGCAGTCTCTAGACCAAAAGGAGAAATCTTCTTGCAGGTACGTGCAGGACCCTTAGTAACCAATAAAAGGTTCTGTGTGGTGGAAGCACCTTCCCCCTACAATGTAATCATGGGCATACTATGGGTCCATAGATTACGAGGAACAAATTCGACATATCATCAGTACCTTCGATTCCCTACACCCATAGGTGAAATGGAAATCAGAGGTTACCAGCAAGATGCAAGGATATGCAGTCTAGCAGAGGTCAGACTCAACGAAGAAAGAGTTGCTTCCCAGCAACACGAAAGAAAAAGACGAAAGACAAACACCAAAGAAGTGAAGGACGACGCCTTCTTAGTACCCGAAGCCATCTCAGTTCCAGAGACAAGCACCTCCGCCACTCCAGGGGCGAACGTCTCTGCCAAATGGAAATTACAGAAAATCACTCCTCAACGTCCTCAGAAACAAACCTTCTTACTGGTGGAACCAACAAAGAAAATCAACATCGGAACGGAGGCGGAGCCAAAAATGATCAACATCAGAACTTTATTTGAAGAGGAAGAGGAGATCCAACTACAAAGGCTACTAAGGGACTACGCAGATGTCTTTGTGTGGTCAATGGAAGACATGCCTGGAATTGACCTGAATTTGGTCTCCCACCACCTTCGGCTCAAACAAGAAATACCAACATTCAAGCAACGCATCCGTAAGGTAGCAGACATCTACCAAGAAGCGGTAGAAAAGGAATTTCAAAAGCTATTAACCGCAGGGTTCATACGAGAAGTCAAGTATCCCACGTGGATATCCAACATGGTGATTGTGCCCAAGAAGAACGGAGGCGTACGCATTTGCATCAACTTTAGAAATCTCAACAAAGCGTGCCCCAAAGACATCTACCCGCTACCAAACATTGACCAACTAGTCAATGCAACTGCAGGTCACCAGAGGCTATCCTTTATGGATGGATACTCAGGTTACAACCAAATCGCCCTTGCATAAGAAGACCAGGAGCATACTGCGTTCTTTACCCCACGAGGCTTGTATTATTATACAAGGATGCCTTTTGGACTAAAGAACGCGGGGGCAACATACCAGCGATTGATAGACAAGATCTTTAAGATGTGTATATGCAATATACTGGAGGTCTACGTGGACTATATGCTTGTCAAAAGCAAAGAGGCGAAGAAACCACCTGTCAGATCTAAGGGAAATATTCGAAGCCATGACAAACTTTCACATGAAGGTGAACCCGGAGAAATGCACATTCGAAGTAACCTCAGGAAAATTCTTGGGATACTTGGTAACTAAGCGAGGAATAGAAGTGGACCCCGAAAGGGTCAGAACAATAATGGAAATGCCATCTCCACAAACACTAAAAGGAGTACAAAAGCTAAACGGAATCTTAGCTTCCATGGGAAGATTCATAGCAATATCGTCGGATGAATGCAAAGCATTTTTCGATACACTAAGGAAAGGAAGCAGGTTCATGTGGACCGCGGAATGCGAGCAAGCTTTTCAAAAGATCAAAGAATACTTGGATTCAGTACCCATCCTACAGAAGCCAGAGCCAGGTGAGAGACTCACCTTGTACTTAGCAGCAACAAGCTACGCTGTGAGCGCATTATTGGTACGAGATCAAGGACAATAAGAAAAGCCCATATACTACATCAACAAGACACTCAGTTCAGCGGAGCGTAACTATACCAAGGTGGAGCAGCTTATATATGACTTAGTAGTGACAACACAAAAACTAAGGATATATTTTGACGCACATACCATCCGAGTCTTCCCAAAGGCTCAGATATATCAAATCCTCGACAGCACAGAGAAAATTGGAAGGGTGGCAAAATGGAATGCCATGATCAAACAGTTCCACATAATCTTTGAGACTAGGAGGGCTGAGAAATTGCAAATCTTAGCAGGCTTTCTAGATTACCTACCTCTCAACGACGAAGCAGAGATAGATGACATCCCAGGAATGGAGGAAGACAATCAAGAACTAGAAGATCTCTTGGAACCTCGGAATTCACAGAGGTGATGAACACGCAAGTGTGACGCATTTTCACCCATAAATACATTAGTTGGGACTCATTTTATCACTAATAAACTCGTTTAAGTCTTTTCTAGGAAATAAGCGCTTGTGGAGAATCGGCTCAAAAAAATGTTATTTGCACCCGGAGGACACATGTTATTCGGACTCTCAATGTTGGTTAAGGAACACCTCAATTACTAAGGGGAATCTCAACGGATAAGGAGCACCTTCCTTAATATTTACACCTTATAAGGAAATTGATAAAGGGACACCCTTACAGGATTAGGGGGAGGTCATCTTCTCCGGTTAAATTTGGATTTTGGCGGGAAGAATTTGCAGTGAAGTATCAGATTTAGGGTTTGATTTTAAGGCATGTTCGGGAAAGATTCAATCGCTGGATTCAGCTTTGTTCGACCTGTTAACACTAAAAAGACTTGGTATAACCAATGTATTCGAAAGAATTTGGCTGGAAAATCAAAATTAAATTGTTGCAGTCACCAGAAAATTTAGGGTTCAAGTTTTGGAGTTGTTAGAGGGAGACTCGATCGCTCAGATTAATTGGGTTTGTTCTTAATGTATAATTAGGGTTGGTGATAGCCTTTGATTCGACCAGAATTGGCTAGAATCGTGAATTTGAAGAAAATGGTATTCTCGGGTTTACTCTTCTCCGGGAAATTCTATTCGGACCTGTGAAGTATTTGGGTGCGATTCAAGCGTGGAATTGGAGTAGTCACAGCCTGTTTCGATGAATTAGGGTTGTTAAGTGACTTGGATTCGAGTGACGAGGAACTTTACGTGGATCGAAACAAAACAGGGAAGTTCTCAGCAAAACAGAATTTGGAGTATGTTCGGGAAGGATTGGTTTGTGTTCTGAGCATGTTTAGAACGCTATGAGACCTGTACACGACCATAAGACGTGTGAAAGAGATAAAATGGGAAGCAAATCCCGTAACATGGTAGGAAAAGAAAAAAAATATCTTGGGAAATATTCTCTCTTTGCTGTGAAGATTATCAGCAATCAACACGAAAGATTTGAGACCTGTCGAGTATATAAAAGGAGCTGGGATCACAGAGAGGGGATATCGAGAGTTTGGGAGAAGAAAAGAGGGTCGCAGAGCAGATTTCTCTGCTGTTGCAGAGAAGAAGAAGAAGAAGAACATTTGACGCCTGCTGACTATTGATAAGCACCTATGTGCTACATTTTAGACCCATATTTATATTAGCTATGCCTCGTTATTCTGCTAATAATACTGTTTTAAATCATTTACAGAAAATACGAGCAATTCTTATCACCCAAGGATAAACAACTATATTAGAGGCTAATTAACATTTGCGACGCACACCACCAAAATGAGAAGGCGCTTAATAGGATTTGGATGCCAAGTTAAAAGCCAGTGGCACCACTAAGCCACAGCACTTTCTCCATGTGACGCCAGCACATTTATGTGTTCATTAATTAGTGACTAGTACGTGGACTCCATTTGCTAGTTAAAATGGGAACTAAAGAGGGACAAAGTGGTTGATGTGTTTATTTCTCCCTAACCACATTTCTTTCGTGGTTACCAAACAGCACCTACTCTACTCTTTACCAAACAGAGAAGCTCAAGCTATGGCTGGAATTCAATCGAGAAAGCAGGTGAGGATGGTTTGTAAACGGAGGTGATGCACAGGGACAAAGTAAAAATGCCGTGGCTGATCTTGTGTGTTTTGAATGGATGGTGTAAATTGAGCTGGCTAGAATTCCTGGTATGTATTCAAGGGAATGATGGGTGTAAGCTGATGTTTATGCATATGAAAGTATTTTTTTGGTTCGCCTGAGATGAACTCTGTACTGGTGCTGTGGATGCAAGCAAGAATAGAAGCTAGCCTGAATTTTGTGTGCCGTGAAAACAGCCAAAGAAGCTGCGGTCAGTGGTCACATTTGCAGAAGTTAATGGTCATAGGACGATGGATTGTTGAACAGCTGGAGTTGGTTGTTATAGAGCTTGGCAGTACATTGTTGTACAGCGACCGCAATGAGAATAATGGTCTTAATGTAGCCGAGATGAAGAAGAGCAGATGATGCTGTGAATCCCAGCCGACATTAATTGTAGCAATGAAGCGTTATTGCAGACGAAGACATTTGCTTTGAACTGAGGTTGAATGCTGCTGTCAAGGATGATCGAGTATGTTGGTTGGATTTGATGGAGATTATGCTCGAGCCTTATTCTCAGGGAAGAACGAATCAGTAGGAGTTAATGTGACCGAGATTTTAAGGATAAGAAGATAGAGTCCGTGCTGGAGTTGGACTAACAGAAAACAGAAAGGGAGTTGGACTTTAGAAAGGCCTAAATTGATTTCGGTGATGGAGCTTGGGCCTTAGTATTTTCTAGGTCCGAATTGAATTCGAGGTCTTGACCTATATTTTAGGTTTCTGGGAAGAACAGACGAGGAGGCCGGCTTGAGAGCGGTTCACACATAGCAGGAAAGAGGAGATTGTTGTTTGGCTGTGGAGTTTTTGCGGCTAAGAACTGAGCATAACAAAGAGAAGAGGAGACAAAGAGAAGAGGAGACGGCGATTCCTTGGATTTATTCTCTCTATCTTGTCTTAATTATTTTGATGATTTTTGAAAAAACCATGTTTAGCTAAACTTTGTGATTATGGTTTTCGGTAGAAACCACTTTGACCATAAGAATAATTTGATTTTTAAAATATTTATGTTTTGGAGGCTATTATGATTTGAATAAATTAACTCTTGATATTGTTTATTGATTTAATTGAAATATGAGTTGTTTCTTCACCGGTTTCATATAACCTTTGTGCCTAGTTGTTAGTTTTACAAATATGTTTGTCTTATTATTTGATGATCCATGCTTGGTTAATTACTTTGATGGTTTATGCTTAGAAAAGTTATATAGAATTTGTGAACCTAAATTTAGTTTCGTATAATTTTCTCGCTGATGCAATTTGATGGTTCATGCTTGGATTTAGTCTTTTGATGTGCCATGCTTAGGGTATACCAGTGATATTTGCGGCTCTAAAACATATAATAGGTGATGCCGATGGAACAAACGATAAATAAATATTCATGAGTTATGTATCATTTTAGTAATTGAATAAAAGGTCTGGTGGATACGATAAACCCTGGTTACCTACTTTTCTGTTGAATTAATTTTATTTGTTTGATTCATTTTCTTTGTTTATATAATTCCAAAAATCCAAAAACATCATCTCTGGTTAATTGATTGAGAATATTGATTACAGTATTTTCATCGTTCCTCGTGGGAACGACCCGTACTTGCCATTGTCTACATTGTAGACGCCGTGCGATTGCGGTTATTACATATAGGCATATCCGGTTCCTATTACATTTTTGGCGCCGCTGCCGGGGAGCGGTTGTGGAATATTGTAATTAGGATTTTTGATTTTGTAAATAGTTAGGTTTTTATTTTATTTTTGTACAGTATTTGTATTTTGTTTTAGGATTTCTTTTTCCTTTTGACCCTTTTTGTGTTTTAGAATTTTGTTTCAGCTACCTTTTTGAGGACGATGAATTCTTTGCACGAGATGTCATCTAAGATGACACTTGCAGAATATAAGCGTAGAAGTTCACATTCTCAGGAGACGTCTTCTGATATGACGCTTTGGGAATATATGCATAGGAAACGGTATGGACTTTTTGCTCCACATATGGTAAGTGAAGAATCACCTTTAACGATATATGAGAAGTATTACAAACATACACCGCTCAGTTTGGAGCAAAGGTTGAGAATTCTAGCATGCCAAGAGTTATATGCAGATGATGATTTAGAGGAACCTGTTTATACGGAAGATACTATTGTTGAGTCTAACGACTTAAAGACAGTAGACATTCATAATGAGGTACCTTCTAGTCATTTGAATAGTGAGATTCCTATAAATCACTTAGTAGAAGAGTCGATTATTCATGACATTGTTGCTCCATTGAGCTCATGTGTTGTTGACCCATCTTGTGATCTCCTAATTGCTGATATGAATGTTAAACGGATTGATACTGGTACTATTGATTTTGAACCAATCTTAGTTTGTTAAGCCCATTTTGCAGATTTTGAAGATCCCATGCTTATTAGCATTGTCAATGCGTTGCGGTCTCCAATAAATAATATAGGAAACTCAGCAACGGAAGCTATTTCCTCAGATTTTGAACCAGATTTAGAGTGTACAACGACTGTTGAATTCTCTATACAATCTTTACTCATTATCCGTGATTCATATTTACTTCCGATAACCATATATGATGAGGAAGGTTCTGTTCCGAATAAGAGTGAGTTCAGTTTTGGCTCTCTGGGTACTAATCAATATTATTGTTGCAGGGTCATCTTTTCAGCTAACCTGATTTGTTGGATTGATCCCCAACTTTTCAGACTTTATATATATGCTTTGCAGTTTACTTTGGTGTATCATCACCTTGTTTGGGAGAGCAGATATACAAAGATTATGCTTCATGGGAGTCAACCCATATGATTTCGCTTCATGGGAGTCAACCCATCAGATTTGTTTTCTATCTTTTATTTGTTTGCTTGAGTTTCCCATCTTAATTTCTACGTTGGATGAGTCAATTACATTGAGGACAACGTAATCTTTAAGTGTGGGGGAGTGACATTTTCGTTAGGCTTTAAATAAAATAAAAAAAATTATGACCAGTTGTGTAGCGGGTCTAAGAAAAAAGGTATTATTAGGTTTATGACCAGCTGTGTAGCGGGTCTAAAAAAAATTATAATAATAAAAAAAAATCCTATGATCAGCTATTTAGCGGGTCTTAAAAAAAATTGCATGATGTGATCAGCTATTTAGCGGGTCTTTGTGTCTAGATGTTTAGCAGACATCTCTCGATCTAGCTGTTTAGCAGATTTGTCTAGCTGTTTAGTAGACATCTCTCGATCTTGTTGTTTAGCGGATCTGTCTCGCTGTTTAGCAGACATTTCTCGATCTCGTCGTTTGACAGATCGGTCTCGCTGTTTAGAAAACATCTTTCCGTCTAGCTGTTTAGCAGACGTCTCTTCGTATTCAGCTGTGTGCCGGATATTTCTTTGTTTTGCTCGAGAACTAACAAAATATAAGTATGGGGTGTTGATCAGCACCTATATGCTATATTTTAGACCCATATTTATATTAGCTATGCCTCGTTATTCTGCTAATAATACTGTTTTAAATCATTTACAGAAAATACGAGCAATTCTTATCATCGAAGGATAAACAACTATATTAGAGGCTAATTAACATTTGCGGCACACACCACCAAAATGAGAAGGAGCTTAATAGGATTTGGATGCCAAGTTAAAAGCCAGTGGCACTACTAAGCCACCGCACTTTCTCCATGTGACGCCAGCACATTTATGTGTTCATTAATTAGTGACTAGTACGTGGACTCCATTGCTAGTTAAAATGGGAACTAAAGAGGGACAAAGTGTTGATGTGTTTATTTCTCCCTAACCACATTTCTTTCGTGGTTACCAAACAGCACCTACTCTATTCTTTACGAACAGAGAAGCTCAAGCTATGGCTGGAATTCAATCGAGAAAGCAGGTGAGGATGGTTTGTAAACGGAGGTGATGCACAGGGATAAAGTAAAAATGCCGTGGCTGATCTTGTGTGTTTTGAATGGATGGTGTAAATTGAGCTGGCTAGAATTCCTGGTATGTATTCAAGGGAATGATGGGTGTAAGCTGATGTTTATGCATATGAAAGTATTTTTTTGGTTCGCCTGAGATGAACTCTGTACTGGTGCTGTGGATGCAAGCAAGAATAGAAGCTAGCCTGAATTTTGTGTGCCGTGAAAACAGCCAAAGAAGCTGCGGTCAGTGGTCACATTTGCAGAAGTTAATGGTCATGGGACGATGGATTGTTGAACAGCTGGAGTTGGTTGTTATAGAGCTTGGCAGTACATTGTTGTACAACGACCGCAATGAGAATCATGGTCTTAATGTAGCCGAGACGAAGAAGAGCAGATGATGCTGTGAATCCCAGCCGACATTAATTGTAGCAATGAAGCGTTATTGCAGACGAAGACATTTGCTTTAACTGAGGTTGAATACTGCTGTCAAGGATGATCGAGTGTGTTGGTTGGATTTGATGGAGATTATGCTCGAGCCTTATGCTCAGGGAAGAACGAATCAGTAGGAGTTAATGTGACCGACATTTTAAGGATAAGAAGAAGATAGAGTCCGTGCTGGAGTTGGACGAACAGAAAACAGAAAGGGAGTTGGACTTTAGAAAGGCCTGAATTGATTTCGGTGATGGAGCTTGGGCCTTAGTATTTTCTAGGTCCGAATTGGATTCGAGGTCTTGACCTATATTTTAGGTTTCTGGGAAGAACGGACGAGGAGGCCGGCTTGAGAGCCGTTCACACATAGCAGAAAAGAGGAGATTGTTGTTTCGCGGTGGAGTTTTTGCGGAGAAGAACTGAGCATAACAAAGAGAAGAGGAGACGGGGATTTCTTGGGTTTGATCTCTGTATCTTGTGTTAATTATTTTGATGGTTTTTGAAAAAACCATGTTTAGCTAAACTTTGTGATTAGGGTTTTCGGTAGAAATCACTTGGAGCATAAGAACAATTTGATTTGAAATATTTATGTTTTAGAGGTTATTATGATTTGAATAAATTAACTCTTGATATTGTTTATTGATTTAATTGAAATATAAGTTGTTGCTTCACCGGTTTCATATAACCTTTTTGCCTAGTTGTTAATTTTACAAATATGTTTGTCTTATTATTTGATGATCCATGCTTGGTTAATTACTTTGATGGGTTATGTTTAGAAAAGCCATATCGAATTTGTGAACCTAAATTTAGTTTCGTATAATTTTCTCGCTGATGCAATTTGATGATTCATGTTTGGATTTAGTCTTTTGATGTGCCATACTTAGAGTATACCAGTGATATTTGCGGCTCTAAAACATATAATAGGTGATGTCGATGGAACAAATGATAAATAAATATTCATGAGTTATGTATCATTTCAGTAATTGAATAAAAGTTGTGGTGGATACGATAAACCCTGGTTACCTACTTTTCTGTTGAATTAATTTTATTTGTTTGATTCATTTTCTTTGTTTCTATAATTCCAAAAATCCAAAAACATCATCTCTGGTTAATTGATTGAGAATATTGATTACAGTATTCCATCGCTCCTCGTGGGAACGACCCGTACTTGTCGTTGTCTACATTGTAGACGTCGTGCGATTGCGGTTATTACATATTGGCATCTCCGGATCCTATCAACTATCGCAGAGAACTGTCGTTTATTAACAGTACTCGCAACAGTCAGTTTGGCACACTTGTTTTGAATTTGCAACAATTTCTTGTAACGGTGACTTCTGCAACGCCAGTACACCATTGCAGATTCATTGTATTATTAGTTTTCTTCAATAAAAACACTATTTGAGCTATGAATTATATTTTTGAGTGTGTTTTTATCATGAGAAGCTAAACCCCAACACTTGGTCGACGGAGGAAGCCAAACTTTATACATGGTGAATTTATTTTATTTTCTATATGACTTTTGCATTAAGTAAAAAAGAATTATGGTTTGAATTAATTAGTTATCATTTTATTTGATGGGTCATGCTTGCTTAGATGTTTGGTGTTCCATGCTTACGATTTATAACTAATATTTTGAGAATCTACTTTGGCAAAATAAGAGTCGATGTTATTTTATTTATTGAGCGATAATTGTTGAGAATAAATACTTGAGCCTTATGATATGAATGCGGTGGAATCCTAGTCCCAGTAACTCTCTCTTTTATTATTTTCATGAAACCTTTAAATTTAATCTTCACAAGTCTTAGAGTTAGAATCTTTATTACTACAACAAATTAAAATTTTCATCATTTTGGCGCCGCCGACGCGAATTTGTTTTTAGATTAATTTTTAGGTTTATTTTTTATTTTGTACAGTATTTTCAATTTATTTTAGATTTTTTTTCCTTTTTATGCGTTTCTTTTTGTATTTCTTTTCAGGGACATTTTGAGGATAATGACTTCTTCTGGGGATACGTCATCTAAGATGACGCCGACGGAATATAAGCGTAGAAAATCAAATTATCAGGAAACCTCATTTGAGATGACGCTTGCTGAGCGTAGGCAACAGTATGAAGTTTCTACTCCACATGTGGTAAGTGAAGAATCACCTTTAACAATATATGAGAAGTATTACAAACACACACCGCCTAGTTTGGAACAAAGATTGAGAGTTCTTGAATGTCAAAGATTATATGCTGCTGATGATGAATCTTGTAGTGACTCTCTGTTCCAAACAGAACATATAGATGACCCTGTGGATGATTTTGTGGATGATTTGCCTAATTCCATAAATGAATCCATCCCACAGGATAATTCACTCAACTTAGAGGTTATTTCTAGACCCCTAGACTTCCAAAAGTTGCCTAATTTAGGGTTAGAATTGCGTGCTTCTAAAGTATTGTTGGAATACTTTGCATCTAAATACCCAGAGGATTTTCCTATTTCTGATACCGTGCATGAGCCAATTGAAAATTTCCCAGTCCCAATAATATCCCCATATTATGTTCTTTTCACACTTTCTTGTGTTGTAAAAACTTGGTTTGGAGGTAAGTCTCTGTTTTTGATAGTTTCAGTATCTCCGCATCGTGATAACATAAGTGTGAAGCTGTCATTTTTAAATGTTGTATTCTGGGTTGATCCCAAAATTTTCAAGTTGTTAGTTTATGGGGATCCTTTTTGTATATTCCAGTAGGTGTGTTTTTATTTTATTTTTTATATTTTTGTTTACTTTTTGCATCTTATGAATTTCCCATCTTAAATTTTGCGTTGGATGACTCAATTACATTGACGAAAATGTAATGTTTAAGTGTAGGGAAGCGGTTAACTTTTTACTTTATTTTTTCAGGAAATTCCTTGCAAATCATGATCAGCTGTTGAGCGGGTCTATTGTTGGTTTGTAGGTATATTATGACCAGCTGTGTAGCGGGTCTAAAAAATGAATGAAAAATATAAAAAAAAATATATATATATATATATATATATATATACACCAGCTGTGTAGCGGGTCTCTTTCTCTTTATCTTATAATATGACCAGCTGTGTAGCGGGTCTAAAAAAAAAAAAGACCAGCTGTGTAGCGGGTCTCTCTTTCTCTGTTATTATATAACCAGCTGTGTAGCGGGTCAATTTTCTGTTTTGCTCGAGGACTAGCAAAATGTAAGTGTGGAGGAATTTGATGAACACGCAAGTGTAACGCATTTGCACCCATAAATACGTTAGTTGGAACTCATGTTATCACTAATAAACTCGTTTTAAGTCTTTTCTAGGAAATAAGCTCTTGTGGAGATTCGGCTCAAAAAAATGTTATTTGCACCCGGAGGACACGTGTTATTCGGACTCTCAATGTTGGTTAAGAAACACCTCAATTACTAAGGGGCATCTCAACGGATAAGGGCACCTTCCTTACTATTTATACCCTATAAGACAATTGCTAAAGGGACACCATTACAGGATTAGGGGGAGGTCATCTTCTCCGTTTGAATTTGGATTTTGGCGGGAAGAATTTGCAGTGAAGTATCAGATTTAGGGTTTGATTTTAAGGCATATTATGGAAAGATTCAATCGCTGGATTCAGTTTTGTTCGACCTGTTAACACTAAACAGACTTGGTATAATCATTGTATTCGAAAGAATTTGGCTGGATAATCAAAATCAAATTGTTGCAGCCACCAGAAAAGTTAGGGTTCAATTTTTGGAGTTGTTAGAGAGAGACTCGATCGCTCAGATTAATTGGGTTTGTTCTTAATGTATAATCAGGGTTGGTGATAGCCTTTGATTCGACCAGAATTTGCTAGAATCGTGAATTTGAAGAAAATGGTATTCTCGGGTTTACTCTTCTCTGGGAAATTCTATTCGGACCTGTGAAGTATTTTGGTGAGATTCAAGCGTGGAATTGGAGTAGTACCAGCCTGTTTCGATGAATCAGGATTGGTAAGTGACTTGGATTCGAGTGACGAGGAACGTTACGTGGATTGAAACAAAACAAGGAAGTTCTCAACAAAACAGAGTTTGGAGTACGATCGAGAAGGATTGGTTTGTGTTCTGAGCATGTTTAGAACACTATGAGACATGTACACGACCATAAGACGTGTGAAAGATATAAAATGGGAAGCAATCCAGCAACATGGGAGGAAAAGAAAAAAATATCTTGGAAAATATTCTCTCTTTACTATGAAGATTATCAGCATTTAACACGAAAGATTTGAGACCTGTCGAGTATATAAAGGGAGCTGGGATCACAGAGAGGGGATATCGAGAGTTGGGGAGAAGAAAAGAGGGTCGCATAACAGATTTCTCTGCTGCTGCAGAGAAGAAGAAGAAGAACATTTGACGCCTGCTGACTGTCGCAGAGAACTGTCGTTTATAAACAGTACTCGCAACAGTCAGTTTGGCACACTTGTTTTGAATTTGCAACAATTTCTTGTAACGGTAACTTCTGTAACGCCAGTACAACGTTGCAGATTCATTGTATTATTAGTTTTCTTCAATAAAAACACTATCTGAGCTATGAATTATATTTTTGAGTGTGTTTTTATCATGAGAAGCTAAACCCCAACACTGGGTCGACGGAGGAAGCCGAACTTCATACATGGGTGAATTTATTTTATTTTCCATATGAGTTTTGCACTAAGTAAAAAAGAATTATGGTTTGAATTAATTAGTTATCATTTTATTTGATGGGTCATTCTTTCTTAGATGTTTGGTGTTCCATGCTTACGATTTATAACTAATATTTTGAGAATCTACTTTGGCAAAAGAGTCGATGTTATTTTAATTATTGAGCGATAATTGTTGAGAATAAATAATTGAGCCTTATGATATGTATGCAGTGGAATCCTAGTCCCAGTAACTCTCTCTTTTATTATTTTCATTAAACCTTTAAATTTAATCTTCACAAGTCTTAGAGTTCGAATCTTTATTACTACAACAATTTAAAATTATCATCAGGAGGTGGGAGATATTCGTAGATGGCTCCTCCAATGGAGAGGGCGCAGGCATATGGATTGTAATAAAAACCCCTACCGGAGACCGACTCATCTATGCATTCAGTTTAGAATTCGAACAATACACTAATAACATCACAGAATACGAGGCGGTCATACATGGTGTACTCTTGGCACGAGAGCTGGGCTTATCAGATGTTTGTTTAACTAGTGACTCACAGTTAGTCATTAGACAAATCGATCTCAAATATCAAACTTTGGATCCAGTACTATCTTCGTACCTAAAGTTAGCGCAGGAGCATTCATCAAAGATCAACAACGTTACATTCAGACATGTCTGTCGAAAAGATAACAAACACGGAGATTCCTTAGCATTCATATCATCGATGGTAAGGTACAGAAATACCACCTCCATGCAAATAGGAAGGATATACGAGCCTTCGATAAAGGGACCAATCTCATAAGCCGAGGAGGCTTTGTCCGTTCAAACTCGAGCCATGAGAGAAGCTGAGAAAGGAAAAGAAGACGAAGAAGAACCAGATGGCGAAGTCGAAGAATATGACAAACACCAATCTATGTCGGACGAAGACAACGAAGACGAAGCGGAGGATAATTGGAGGATTCCAATTCACCAATACCTTGACAAAAGGCTTGGAAACTTGAATCAAAAGCAGCAATGTACAGCCTGCGTAATGGAATATTGTACAGAAAGTCATTTCTTGGACCTCTGATGTGGTGTCTCTCACGAACCGAAGGCAGAAGAATACTCCATGATATACACATCGGAGATTCCGGAAATCATAGCGGAAGAAGATGCTTGGAAGTCAAAGCCAAAATGCAAGGATACTACTGGATAAGCATGGACGAAGATTCAAAGAACGTGGCTAAGCGCTGTGAGAAATGCCAAGGGTTTGCCAGAAAGATTAAAGCACTAGCAACGAAGCTTAACTCAGTCATCAGACCTTGGACATTTTTCAAGTGGGGGGTTGATATTGTTGGACCCTTGATAAAGGGAACCTCTAAGAGAAAATACCTTATTGTGGCTACGGATTACTTCACCAAGTGGGTGGAAGCAAAGGCTTTGGCGAGAATTAGGGACCCAGATGTCTTTAAGTTCTTGTTTGAGCAAATCATATGCAGGTTTGGAATACCAGCCGCCATAGTGTCTGACAATGGAAAGAAGTTGCAAGGAAAGAACATAGATATGTTGTTCGATACTTTCAACATTCAGAAAAACAATTCCACTCCTATATACCCTAAGAGAAATGGACAAGCATAGGCGACTAACAAAACAATAGCGATGAACTTGAAGAAAAATCTAGGAGCATACAAGAAAATATGGTGCGAACAACTGCACAATGTCCTATGGGCCTACCGAACTACAAGAATGGCGGCCACGAGAGAAACTCCATTCTTGCTAACCTACGGAGCCGAAGTAGTCATCCCAACGGAGATAATACTTCCAACAACAAAAACGGAGGCATGAGAAAAGAAACTAACAACAGACCTAATGCTAGAGAAGCTCGATGATCTTGAAGAAAGGCGGGAAATGGCTTTGCAAAAGATGGTAAACTATCAATGAAGACTAGATTGTGAATACAACAAACGGGTCATCCCTAGAAACTTTGTGGTCGAAGAATACGTGTTGCGTCAGATACCACCATATGAAAGAAAGAAGGAGTGGAGCAAGCTAGCTCCGACGTGGGACGGGCCCTACATCATACACGACATCGCTGGAAAAGGGTCATACTACCTAAGGACCCTCAAAGGAGAAGTATTACAACACTCTTGGAATGCAATGTACCTAAAAAAGTACTACCCGTAAGAGAATGGTGATTACTCAGGAGAAGAAGGGAACATGCAATAGCCCCACCATGTTCTGTCCCTGATCAAAGGTATTATGAACCTTACTAATCAATGAAAGAAACTTTTTGCTAAAAGATAGTCAATTTTTGATTAGGTATAAATTGGGTTAGAATAGACACCCTCCGTCAGGATTGACGATGAGACAAGGCAAGAGATAACTGCGCATATGTCAATACTCGGATCCCCAGAGTGATAGATCCATTCATGAAGCAATAAGAAAAAGTAATATATCCCCTATAGAGATACCTTGTCGATGTAAAGCAGCCTCCGTGCTGAACGTGTAGGGTTACAGGAAAATTATTGCCCACGTAGGATCCTTCGCCACCACGGTACCTTCTGTCCAAAGGATACTTAGGTAGGACGATGAATGTTCCACCCAAGGTTAAAATACCTTAGCACCTTGTGATGAATTGAATGTGCAATCATCCAGACACAATACGTCTACAAAAAAAATATTCATGCAATAACATAGGTACAATACTAATGTTACCAAAATATGACTAACATGTCTTAAAAGTCACAAATAATAAAGGTTCTGCGAGAACGAAGGATGTAAGCAATAAGGAGAAGCGGCAAAAGACATAAAGAATGTTGCTGGAATATAAGGACCCTAAGATACCTCCTGCATGGCTAAGGGATTCTTCTAAACTATGGTGGGCCTCAGCAAGGTCCACCTCAGCGACTTCGAGATATTCCACAAGGGTATCACGTTCAGTTCGGAGATCATCAACATCAATTCGGAAAGAAGCACTCTCAGAGGATAAAACTTGGTAAACAATCTCTAACTCTTCCAACTTCATAACTAAGGATGCATGGGACATGGAATATGACGCAGAGCCTTCCTCGACAAGTCTATTCTTAAGAGAACAGACCTCAGAAGATAAAACATTACGCTCTGCAGTAACCTTTGCTAATTAAGCACAGGCATCTTCAGAATCCGCATGATATTTCTTGCGGATGATTTCTTGGGCTGACAGGCGTCTCTCAACTAAGGAAATATCCTCATTTTTCTTTAAAATGATATTCTCCTTCCAATTAAGGGCTTCGTCACATTCTCCGCGTTATGAGCAGATTCAATGGAAAGTTGGGCCTCATTATGAACAGTTACGTTCATCAACCTGTCATACTTCTTCTGATAATACCAAACATCGGAGGTTAACTTGGCTACTTGATCCCGAAGATATCTAAGATCACTAGATCTACCAGCTGGAAGGCGAAGGTTGTCTCAGGACTATGCAACCAAACAATAACAAAAACAAATCTAAGGGAAAGAAGAAACAAACCTATGGCTTTGGAGGACTCAACATCCAGAGAGAAATCATCAGCTTTACGCCCGTCCTCAGCAACTCTAGCAGCATTTTTAGCTCTCTCAAGAGCCAACAGACAAGCCTCCAAGGATTTCTGAGTCTTTCTCAGATGATCCTCCAACGAAGATACCCTAGCAATAGAAGCAGCATTACTGGACGAAGGTTGTTATGTACTAACGAGGGCATATTCTTAATGAGCATGCTCCAACAGATCACTCAAGTGAGTACACTTAGCTCTATAGAACTTGAACAAGGTGCAGCCAACATCTATTTGCTTGCAACGCTTCAAACAAAGGAGTATAAGAACAAACGAAGAATCAAAACAATTTGCGAAGCAGTAAGGTAGAAATAACTTACTGAGAACGCTAAGAGACTAGGAAGGAAATCAATGTAGGTGTCCATGAAAGCCTCCATCTCTTGGATGCTACCCCCGCGGATTTCACCAAAGCTCTGGCTGGAGCGAAGGCAGTCCCTGTCAAAGAATAGATCCTTAGCCACACGATATTAAGAAGACAACACATCCAACTGCGAAGCTACCTCAAAGAGCTATCCAGGCAATGACGAGCAACCTCAGCAGAAAAGGGACCCTTCGAGTTCCGCAGAATGGCATCATCAGAACTACCAAGGCTCAATTTCTTAGGAAGATGTAGATGGGGAAAACGATTTGCTGGTTTTTACTGAATTGAGGAGATGACCGTGCGGAGGAGAATCCTTGAGCCGAGAAAATGCTCAACCTCATACAGATGCACTGCAAAAATGGAGTGCTTTAAGTTCGAGAGATCAATCTGTAGGACTCCGGCCTAAACCAAGACAATGGTCGTTCCATAGTCAATTCGGTCACAAGAGAGGAAGGGTTGATCTGTATGAGGTAAGCTGAGAAATGTGTGAGATCAATGGTGATCGATAGTGTAGGTGTTTTGTGTATTTTTCGTAAGAAAGTTCTGAATGATTGAATTTTACTCAGTTGAGAGTGTTTTCCCAGACGATGAGTTCGTGTAGACGAGAGATTGTCTTTGTGTACTTGTCGAGAAATTCTTGTCTGTTTCAATCAGGATTCAGAGACTTATTTATATTGTTGGAATTGTAAACACCTTGATCCCATGAAGTGTGCCAGTTGTTGAAGTCAAAGAGTGGGGAAGTGGGAAATCGTGTCAAAACCAGTTGCTCATCGTGCAGAGACTTGATTATTTTTCCATCCACTACTTTGCTAACTCCTTCAACTGATTGCACGAATTGCTCACATTCTCATCGTGTGCATGAACACATGTGCCGTAGACCACCAGACCAAAACCCTAGTTAATATCCCCCTATGTGACATGATTGACATCTCGTGGAGTCAGTTGCTAACTTTATGGGACGATGAGTCCTTGTATTGCTGAGTCGAACGTGATTTGCAAAAGTTCGGAGACTCATGAATTGAACATGTCTGTTGAGATAAAAGTACATTGTCGAATAAATGTTGATAGCTAAAATTAACAAAATATTGTTTTGAGTCGTTGAATATTGATAGTTGAACCAATATCTCTTGATCTGAGCAAATATTGCGCATCTGAGCATGTGTTGCCCATTTGATGAATTGTTGAATACTAATAGTTGAACCAATATTCTTTGGTGTGAGCAGATGTTTCTCATTTGAACAAATGTTGCTCGTTTGAGGAATCATTGGTAACATGACCAAGATAAATTTAAAATACTGGAAGATGAACCAAGTATAATTAATTAGGGTGTTGATCATGGGATCAACATAAAATTATTAGCGTTTGAATCTAGAATTATGGACCTTGGATTCGAAACCCTACTTTTGATCAACTGCTGAATTGATGATAAATTGATGATTTATTGAAAATCATTCATGAAATGAAGGAGGGACCGGCTACATGGGATGATGAATCGACCATGTAGATCCCAGATGCTCAAGTGAGCAAAATACCAAAGTCTCTTGAAGACTAGTTGGTGAAAGGATGATTAAATGTTGGTTTTAATCATTTATTAAAATAATGCTCATGTGAGCGTTAGGTAGTAAAACCTGATTATGGAGAGATGAGGGACCGACCAAGGGGGCATAAGACCGGCACTTGGTGATCATGAGACCAGCTGATGGTTGTTTGAGCAAACTCCAAGTTGTTTGAGAAGAGTTTGGACCCAATATGAGCGATTGAGCAAATTAGGTCAAAATTGTTAAAACACGTGGGATCGGATTTTTGCAAGCCTCAGGGCCGGCCTTGGTAGGTCAAGGAGACATTCCTGTGTAACCATAATGTCCGTGTCTCAGTCCTGAGAGTTTCGATATTTTCTGATGCGCGTTTGAGCAACATTTTAAGAAAATATGAAGAAATCAAGGATTTTTGCTGAAACCATGAATACTTCATGATATGAAGGAATAAATAATAAAATAATGAAGGAATCATGAAGTGTGGGACCGGCTATGGCCAAAGCATGGCCAAACGGCCAAAGATCCCGTTCCCAAGGCACTTTTCCTAATTTTATAATATTTTTCATGATTTTAGAGAAATATCATAAAATCAAGGAGTTCGTTGAAACCAAGGAATTTGTTGAAATCAAGGAGTTTCCATGAGATGAGGGAAACATAAAAAAAAAAAATAATAAAATAAGGGACGTGTGGGACCGGCCGGCTAGGGCCCGGTCCCACGAGTTTTCCTAATTTTGTATTATTTTCATGACTTGAGGGAAATTTCATGAATTCAAGGAGTTTTCTGAAACTAGGGAGTTTCCTTGAAGTGAAGGAGTTTCCATGGGATGAGGAAAATAAATAATATTAAAACAATGAGACAAGACCGTGTGGGACCGGCCACGGCTAGGGCATGGCCGGCCGGCCAATGAGACTGGTCCTGTGCGTTTTCTCCCTAATTTTACATAACTTTCATGAGTTTAGGGAAATATCATGAAATCAGGGAATTTTCATGGGGTTAGAGAAATAAAAAAATAATAAGGAACCATGAGGTGTGGGACCGGCCACGGCTAGGGCATGGCCGGCCGGCTAGTGAGCCCTGTCCCACGACACCTTTCCTAATTATTTTATTTCTTTGATGAGAGGAAACACCATGATACTGGGAAGTTTCCTTGAAACGAAGGAGATTTGCTCGAATGAAGAGATTTTCATTGGATCAGGGAAAAATAACAAAGTATGATAAAATATAGAATTGAGCGTGGAACTAGCCACGGCGTGATTGGACGATTGGTGGGCCCATTCCCCTAGTGCCTTTGCTAATATTTCATTATTATTATTTTTCTTCCTATTTTGCATAGGTTCATCGTTCCTTCGTGTTTTGGAATGTTCGTTTGCGCATTCAGGTGCTCGTTTGTGCATTATTGGTGAGTACACTCGCACCATTTTGGTCGGGGCTTACTCGATAGCTGCTCAGATGCCCGTACGTTGAACATTTATCACTAACCCGTGGAATTCCGCTGGGAAGAACCACGAATTGAAGTGACGAAATATTACGAAGAACCGTAGAATATTGCCGAATATTCAGTTAACGATTAGAGATAATTAATTAATGGTTCTATACTAGAAGGCATGCTGGCTAGGAGCATTAATTATCTGAGAGTATAGTAACATGAGATTGTTGAAGCGTCATATTTCCTTTATATAGTCAGGGAAAATCTTGTTGCATCCTGAAGACGTTATTTCTCTATACGAGCAGTCAAGCTGTCTAGGAGCCGTCCAATCTTTCGATTCTATATAGAAGTAATTACCGAAATTGCTCGGTATTCATGAGATGTGCCGTTTCCTCAGCTGAGAGACTACACATATACATATACTCTGAGAGACAGTATTCTCAGTCAGAGATTTTCCAGCACAAGCTTTCATGCTTTTGGAGAGAGACATGAACCTCAATATTCATCTGATTGCTGGATCAGGAGCATGTACAATTATGGTTTTACGATTTTAGACTTTGTCGAAAATCCACCATCTACATTAAGTCCCTTGTTTAGTGAGGGACAGTCATGTTCCTCAGTCAGCACTAAATGGTGATTTTCCAGTTATGAATGAAATAAGTAATTGAGCTTAGTCGTAAGATAAGATGTTACCGGATAGAGTATCATCTAATGAACATAAATTGGTGTAGAACCGCTGACTCGATGGTGGGATCTTGGTCGACTTAGGATTCACGGGCCGGGCCAATAAGGAAATCCTTGTGAGATTAGGTTTTGGAAATAAAATTTGATATAAAAGGGATTAATCTTCTTTTATTTATTTCACCTTCACACAAACGACCACCACCTTCATCCCTTCTTCATCCTCACACCCGAGCACAGGAGAGAGCAGGAAGATTTTCGCCAGAGCTGTTGCTCGCCTGCTCCGTCCGACCACCGGCCGACCACATTCCGGCCGGCACCAACCAGGCGAGTTTTTTCCGGAAGTTTAATCATTTATTCATGAGTTGTTCATGCTAAAATCATATACATGTGCATATATTAAGTGTGAGTTTCGTAGAAAAACCCTTATTTCATTAAACGTATGGTCGTTCCATTGTTAATTCAAGAGATTAGCAATAATCCCCAACTTGAGAGAGATTTTTTTTATATATGCGAAACCGTGACATATACCATAATATAGTGTCATATAATTATTTACGCGAGTAAATAGAAGTTTTGAAAATTTTACATGAATTATTCACGTTAATTATTGTTTCGCAAAATCAAAGCATGGGTTTTGAGTAACCCTTGAAATTAGACAGTTTATTTATGATGAAATATTGTCTTGGTGTAAGTTTCGTAGCTCAGTTGTGGATGTTTATACTATGAAAATTATGTTCATGATTTTATGAAAAATCGGGTTTCAATTTTCAAATTAGGGCTGTCAATGGATAAATATCCGTCGGATATTGGCTAATCCGATAAGGTTAAGGTTAAGAGTTATCGGATATCCGATATCCGATAACATCCGGCGGACATCAAAAATCCAATCCGATAAGGTTTACCGTTAAGCTATCGGATATCGGATTTTTATCCGCTAAAATCCGATAGTTATCCCACAGAAAAAAAATGTTGAAAAATTAAGCTTTTTTTAAGTTTTTTAGCAGAGTCTTTTTTGTTCAAGTGTAAGAAAGAAAAACCACAGTACCACACAAACACTTCAGTTCACATCACACATGAAAAAACACATAAAAGAGTCTACAACTAACAAAAAACTCAAACAGGCTGGATCTTCTTTGCTGGTTGCATGTTGCATCAACTTCAATCGACGATTTCCATATCTGCATTCAAGAAAACCTGGTTTCAGAGAGAAATTGATTCATTTATGATTTATCTATCAAGGAAAAGAAATACTGAACTAAGCAAAGGAAAAGAAACGATCAAACGAAGATTTACCTGCATCAAAGAAGTTTGGCAGCCAATCACTTAGGCATAGAAATGCTTGGACTAAATCTGGACTTAGTGAAGTTCTATGTGTTATTAGGACCGTTCCACCATCGCTGAACATGGACTCTGATGCCACACTGGTCACTGGCATAGCCAACACATCTCTTGCTATGTTTGCTAGAGTTGGGTACTTACAGCTATTCATCTTCCACCAAACCAATATATCAAAGTTCATTTCATCTTGAGCTGTTAGAGTAGGAAGAATTGGTTCTCCTAAGTATGTCTCTAACTCAGATTTCTGAACATCATCTTCATCATTTTCCAACACAAAACTAGCATAATCTGTGCTAGATGCACCTGAGCTTCTTACATCCATGTGAGCGACAGAGTTGCTAAAGAAAGCAGGAGCTGCAGTGCTGTTTTGAGATTCATATGCATTGAAAACTTTGAACAAGTCTGTTTTGAATTTCTCATACAATTCTGCAGCTTTATCATCTCCAAACATTCTCTTGTTAAGGAAATTGTTAAATATTATAACTGGCTCATAATAGTTTCACAGGTAAAATTTTTATTTTTCAGGGCTCGAAATTCATATCAATCCAAAGCAAAACAATAACCACATATCACTTGCATTACTAACAAAATTACTTCCAAGCATAATAACAGATAAATTTCAAATTTATAGTACCTGAACCATTAAGAAAAATTACAGCACTAGCTGAAGATGCTTACCGCAAGCTTGTAACCTATTAAATCTCTTGAACATCTCAGTGTCTGCCAGGCCCAGGACTATGCTTCTGCAACTAGAAAAAATGACAAAGAGAGATACCTTTTAAATCATGGAAGACATCATCAAATTCAAAAATTTATCAGATTAGAAACATGCAAACAGCAAAACCACAATAACAATCACAAAAATTGCAACCCCTGAACCCCATGACTCGTTTTCTCATATAAACCATCTTTAGTGAATTCACTTCAGAAAACCAATTTCCCTATAATGAAACCCTAACTTTGCTGAGAATGAAACCTTAACTTTGAATTGAAACAAATCACTGCAATCGATTTGTTGAGAATGAAACCCTAACTTTGAATTGAAACAAATCAAACAATAGATTAGGTTGATGACTTACTTCTCTGACTTACACTCTTCATCAAATAGATTAGGTCAATCCTGCTGAACTCAATCAATGATTCAATCTTCTCAAACTTCTCCTGTTCTCCAATCTTTTCTCGTCTTCGACTGTTGGGTGAAAAACGCTTAGAGAAGACTCAGACGAGACCAAAGAAGATTAGCCGATTAGGTTTTCTTCCCACACAGTCGATACTCGATAAAAATACCTAGGGGTAGGAAATTACAAGTACACCCCTAGGCTATCGGATATCGGATATTAACCTAACGGATGCCCCTATTCCGATATCGTTATCGTTAAGAGAAAATATCCGATAATATATCCGATTCCGATATCCGATATCCGATATCCGATATGTCGGATAAAATCCTATAGGATGTTGGATTTCGGAAATGGATATCGGATATCGGTTATCCATTGCCATCCCTATTTCAAATGATAAGGCTTTGTTCGTTATTGCAGGTTTCAAAGAACGAACTAATTTTGGAGTGTTAACTCTTATATCACAATCACTGATAGTGGAATTGTAAAGAGGTAAGAGTTAAGGATTACCATTTTTCAAGATGCCTGCATGAATATTTTGTTGTCAGATTGTGTATCTTCATCATATTGTCAAAGTTTGCGTCTTGTATGACAATATTCTGAAATAATGTTTGCGCACATTACAGCTACTTCGCAAAGATGTCTGGCTCCCAGGAAAATGATGCCTCTAGAGATGATATATGTATGGATGAGACCTCCGCTGGTGAAGAAGAAGAAACTCCTGGGATCAAAAACGTTCCAAATATAGATGATGCATTTTTCGCGGTTCAGCAGGGAACTGAAAAACGTCTTCAATCTCCAACATTCCGCCTTCTGATAAATCCCAGAGAGGTTGTTCAGAAGAAACTAGTGACTCCTCGAGAAACTATTCGATTTTGTCTTGAACGAGGACTTTTTCTTGCGTCGATTGTAGAATTAAATCTTTCTCGACGACCTTTAGAAATATTCTCTGGATGGCGGAGACATATGTTGGGGTTTCCTCGTGTTAGAGCCATGTTGGGTAGAGCACAGGTAACCAGGGCTATCCAAGCATCTGGAGATTTGTTCATTTTCCATGATGCGCGAGGTATTGTAGCTATTCTTGCTCGCTGGTGCATTCCAACTCATACCTTCATATGCAGATGGGGAGAGTTTACCATTACTTTGGAGGATGTAGTTGCTCTGTTGCATCTCCCCATCACGGGTAACTTCCCTGAAGAGCTTTCAGCAGAGGAGACAACAATTTCCAACATCTTGACAGTTGAGATAAAGAGAATTAATAATGCGTCGGGCAGAGGTTGTTACGCCCACTGGTGGCCACGAGATACCCCCCCTTGACGAACCTGGTGGTATGTTATTTATCACTGCTTTCTTGTGTTTATGGCTGTCCAGGGACGTGTTTGAAGACATCGGAACTTTTCTAAAGCCATTTGTAATCCCTTTCGCCATTAACATGGATCAAGGTGAACAATTTCCCATAGGTAGCCTATTCTTGGTTTCTTTATACTCTAACATGGAATCCTTGGTTATAGACTCCAGCGTTTCGAATGGCTTTATGAATATTGAATGTTATGCCAATACGATGTTTCTCCAGGCCTTGATGTGGGAGCGCTTCAAGAATTATGCACCTATTCCTCGTAATATTTTGCAAGGACTGAACGCTGCTGATTCTCGTCGTATTTTTCCTGAGAATGATAATGCCAGGATTATGCGCTGGTCTACAAAGCAACCTTAATCCAAGACACGGCTCATCGATGTGTTAGACAATGAATATGAGTTTAATTTCCGCCCCTGGGTGCTAATTCCTTCTTATGTTTCTCAGTTGAAAACTTTCGATACTGAAGAAAGTACGACTTTGAAATCTGGTGTGGACTTGAACGATGGCGAAAGATCATTCATGTTGAGTTGTACACCAGGTCACTTGATATCAGCAATATATGAAGACTTTTCAGTAGAGGAATACAACGTCGATAGAGCAGCTTGTCAGATGGGTATGGATCAATGCGTTCCAACTTTTCGAAGAAGGAAACCATCAGTGGAACAGCTTAAGACCTGTTTAGATTGCACACGTGTGGAAGGAGGTTCTTACTGGTTTCCTTGTTCTGAATGAATCACATATGTAACTCCATGTTACATAGACTTCTGGGATCAACATCTTGAGCGTTTACACGATTTTGTAATGGTTGTCCAACCTTTAGTGAAAGATCCTTCTTCTGCTGATATGATTGCTTCTTGACCAAGATTGAAACCCATCTCTGGCGGCGATAAGCGAAAGGCATCTCCAGGATGTTCACCAGTATGTATCTCTTACATATTCTTCATAAGATTAAAATAACTACTTTTGACTATCGCATAAATTTTCTTTTGCAGGACGGTCGTACTGTGAGACCTCGAGTCGAAGTAAACTTCTCAGAAGGAGAAACAGTCATTCACGGTGGAGAAGGCATAAACAAGAATTGTAAGTTGTTGCCTAACACCATAAAGTCCCCAGTTGTTTCCTTGGTGAGTTTTCAATATTTTACGTCGTGACATTTTCTTATCCATATTACTAGGATCATAAACCAACATCCGTTATTTGGTTACAGAACTTTGCTCCATCAAGTATTGATGGTCTTCAATTCTCTGCTGCTGGGTAGACGGTTTCTGACTTGAGTGTTGAAGAAGAGAATGACGTGAGTACTCCTCCACATAACCAAATATGTCCAGGAGGATGTCGCCATGGAAGTGGAGAGTGCTGATGCTCGTTCATCTTTGGAGGGTGGAGATAAAGAAAACTCTCAGGGTTCAAAACTGAATAGAAGTAATGAGACACTTGATGTTGACACGACAATTCTGATTCTTTGAACATTTCAGAAACCATTCAAGTAAGTATTTCCATTGAATTTTATCCATGGAAGCATAAAATTGTTGATTTATGAATGAATGAACGATAATCCATGTGCAAATACGAAAAACTTTGCCGAAATACGTCACCAGAAAATTCAAAACTCAGTCTTTTAGCAAAAACGTCATAAAATCTTCGTCTGAAGTCGGATTTTCAAGGTCTGCATATGTATCTTCAAGACCGGAAAATTTCCCAGCTTTGAAACACATGATTTTTAAGTTTTGAGCATGTTTAGGACCTGAAAATGCGAAACAGTAAACTTCCAGAAGACTTTTCAGACTGCATGTTGTCCAATGTTTTGACCACATCTCTTTGCTCGTTCATCGGATTGTTATGAAAATTGGATATGTTGTAGAGAACATCAATACGAAGAGAATGGTATATATTTCAGACCCATATTCATTGTATATTTCTCCGAGTTCGTCTTCTTGTACAGGTCAGAGTAAAATCTCTTCAGATGAGCTTGCCGTAAAAACGTGTTTCATGACTTTCACGCTTTTTGTTCGTGTCTTGAGTGCATAATGATGAATTTTTATGATTTTGGACTTCTTGTATGTTGTAGTTTATGATCCCATTTGATTTCCATGTTTAGATTGCTCTAACCTCATGTAATCTTCGTATTAGGTGCCAAATACCGAAGTTTAGAATACTGAAACCAATAAGGATAATTCAAGCAGCCCTGGAGTTATTAATGAAGAGACAACCATACATGCACTTCAAGGCCATGAGAGAGTTGTCAATGAAGTTATGAAAACTTCAATTTTTGCCACTCCAGTAATAGAAGAAACCGAGCCACAAGCAGAGGAGACTAAAGAAACTGTTGCCATGACCGTAGAAGTTGCTCCAGTTGTTAGAGCATTACTCGGTCAACCTCGCATGCGTTTCTATCTCAAGCATGTTTTTCAATGTTAGTGATCAAAACTATAAGTCCTGATTTCTAGTCTATTATAGCTAAGTCTCGGACTAGGGTAGAAAGTGTAGTTGAGCTCAAGGACTTCATGGCGATTCATCATACAAGAAGTAGAACTACTCATGGAACCGGTGGAACTTCTTGACAAAAAGGTATGTGAAGACTTGAACTTATCTGTCACTCAAAAGTTCTACTCTATCTCCTACTATTTGAGACAAGAAGTCGTATGCTATATATATATAGACTTGGATTATACACATTTGGTATTTAGAGCCGAGTATACCTCGCCAATCTATATCTCGAAATATGTGTTGGCAAGCGTTTCGTTTCGATAAAGTTTATCTTTACCTAGTGACGAAAGTCATGATATGTTTCAATCACTTTGAAAATTGCTTTGACGAAAAATGGTTTGTGAATAACAACTATACAACGTCCTCTAAGAATGTTTCAATGATTGAAATGAGAGTTTAGATTAAATAACCAATGATGGACATAAACATTGTTATGGAAACACATTTATGTGTAAGTCCTATTCCTTGAACCAAAGTTTGTGAACTTTGTTGATCAAGAGAAACCGGAAGAATGGCTTTGCCAAGTCCGCGAACCCAGTTCGCAAACCGGCGGAAGGTATTTGCCGAGATTTTCTGCTGGAGTTTGTAAACTCTAGCGGTTTCTTAAGTCCGCGAACCTAGTCTGCGAACTTAAGAAGGTTATATATCTGAAGATGATTTCTGAACTTAAACTTATAAAGACTAAGGAATGCAGTTTGCAAACCATGGCTATAAAAGTTCATGAACCGATTCAAGTGAATCAAATCATCTTTGCTTCAATTGTGTCTTGTGTAGTACATAAGATTTCCTTGCAATTGAACAACTCTCTAACTAGTTCATTTGAGTCGTTTGAACTATTTATGGTGAAGAAGAACATGGTTGATATGAAATGCTCATATGGCTAACCTTTTGGTTGACTATTATTGAACCAACAAGTGCATAGTTTGGGTACGGTTAACAAACCTAGAAACATGCATTGTCAAGTGTGTATAACAAGCTAAGTTTTCGATCTAACGGTTGAGAAATATTTGCTTGAATCTAAATAAGGTTTTCATCTAACGGTGGATATTGTTTGCTTCATGACCAAGGCAAAACCCTGATTTGAAAGACTATATAAAGGAGACATCTAGTATTGTGCAAAACTAATCCCCACACCTTACGTGTGATACTAGTTTGCATACTAGAGTCGATTCTCCTTTAACCTCTGGTTTTCTTTTCTCAAACCGGGTTAACGACTTAAAGACTTCATTGGGATTGTGAAGCCAGACCGATACTACTTTTATCGTAGTTGTGTGATCTGATCTTGCATCTTTTATCGTACGAGTACAGTCATATTGATTGGCTTGAGATTGATATCTCCGATAGGAAAGATATAAAAAGTAATCACAAACGTCTTCGTCTCATCGTTTGTGATTCCGCAACATCTTGTTTCGCTACCATACGATTAAGATTGTTGTGAGGTGATTGATTAATCTAGGCTGTTCTTCGGGAATATAAGACCGGATTATCAATTGGTTCTTGTTCAACTTGATTATTATCAAAAGACGGAACAAAACCTTTAGGGTTTATCTGTGGGAGACATATTGATACTTTTATAGACTTGTCTGTGTGAGACAGATTTGTTTATTATCAAAGCCTGTGATTTTGAGTCGTAGTAACTCTTAGTTGTGGGTGAGATTAGCTAAGGAAATCAAGTGCGCAGTATCCTGCTGGGATCATAGGCGTAGGAGCATAATTGTACCTTGGATCAGTGGGAGATTGATTGGGGTTCAACTACACTCCAGTACGAAGTTAGCTTGGAGTAGGCTAGTGTCTGTAGCGGCTTAATACAGTGTGTGTTCAATCTGGACTAGGTCCCGGGGTTTTTCTGCATTTGCGGTTTCCTCGTTAACAAAATTTCTGGTGTATGTGTTATTTCAATTTCCGCATTACATTGTTTTATATTTATAATTGAAATAATACAGGTTGTGCGTTTGAATCAATCAATTAGAAATCAGACCATGGTTGTTGATTGATCCTTGGATATTGGTCTTTCGTACCATCCAAGTTATTCCTTGTATTTGATTAGAACTCGCAGTTCTTGCTTGAGTAAATCAAATCAAGAGAGAGATATGAACTCGTTGATATACTTTTAATTTATTGAGTCTTGTTGATTCTCTTAAAAGTATATTCGAGTTAGTCCATACAGATTGCTAAGCGAAATATTGGGTGGTGTTGTTAGACCCCCGCTTTTTCAATTGGTATCAGAGAAGGAAAAAAACGTTAAAGAACTTATAAGTATGTGTTTGTAGCGATCTGATTATGGACGAGTCTATCTCTAATAACGCACCAATTCAGAAATTACCTGATGATTCTAAAAGCTTGGATTCACCTGAGAGAACTGTCACATCTAAGTCAATATCTAAACACTCTCTTGATGTAAAAACTGTTGATGGGGAAACTCTCCTAGAAAAACAGTTGGATGAACTTTCTTATGAAGGTGATTCGGATATTGATAGAGATGTTGATGAGGAAGTGGAGTATGTTATGTTTTTGGATTCTTGGAACATGAAGAAGATTACAAATACTCATGTCTCACCTCTTCTGACTCCTCTCTGTCGAGAAAACAAGAAATTGAGAAGATGTTATGCAGGTATTTATTTTTCGAATCGTTCTAACGAATTGATCCTCAAGGATTCTGAGAAAAACCTACGTACGAAGTCACTTGAATGTGATAATCTTTATCAAAAGTACTTTTTGTTTGAAGAGAAACTTGCAGAATCTGAAACAAGGTTTAACTCTCACCAAATTAGTTTTGATGATAGAGAAAGTGCTTGTCTCGCTCGAGAAAAACGCCTTGAGGCTGATTTAGCTGCTGCTCTTTGATAAAATCAAAATGTTGGAAGATGACTTGAAAAAATTCAATACTAGTTCAAGCAAATTAACCACTATGCTAGGAGCAAGTAAAAATCATCTTGATACACGAGGATTGGGCTATAAGGGAATAGATGCTCCAAATATTAGCAAAGAGGTAAAATTTGTCAAGGCTAGTGATTCTTCTCAACAAAAGGTTTCCACTGATGGCAAAAGTGAATACCTTCACCGACAGTTAAGGTTCAAAAGAGAAAAGTTTATCAACCTCCAAATCAGCCACACGGATCGAGGTAAGAACATTCCTTATGTTTGCCACTATTGCGGAAATAAAGGTCACCTAGAAAGGAGATGTCGTTTCTGTATAAGGAATGAGAAACTTCATGATTTTGTTGTTTGGGCATCACAAGAAGTTGTGAAACCAAGATCATATGTTAAGACTAATCCCCTTAACGTTACAGGTTGTAACTGTCCAACCTTTAGGCAAAGGAATCAGTGCTGTGATAAACCTAGATTTGCCTATAAACGTCATACAAAGCCTTTTCATAATCGTAATGGTTATCAAAAGGATAACTACGTAAATACGAAGACAAGATCCGATGCTCCCAATTGGATAAAGTCTAACTTGCAAAAGAATAGTCAATCCAATTCTCTTTCGAGAAATATTGAAGAGAGTAACAGGAAGAAGGTTACGGTTATTTCTAAACGCACTCATAAGTGGTTTCCAAAGAAAATCAATGACGCTTTGAGTGTGAAAAGGAATGATCTCCCAGAAAATTCCATGACTATGGATAGGGTAGTATCCATGATGTTGGAACTTAAAGAGTTCTTTGGAAAGATGGATTTGGATGTGAAAGGTTCTAAAAGCGATCTCTTTCATGATAATCCAAAAGTCACTTGTGGTGAGCAAGACATTGTTCACCTCAACATAACTTGAGTGTGTTGTAAGTGCATCCTCACCAAGGAATGCCCTGTTATGTATACGGTGAGGGAAGCACGAAAATTGGGGCGCACAGATCATGTTTGGTAAGGCTGTGGAATTCGATTGGACTTTTCTAAAAAGGTATGTCTATAAACTTGAGAAAGTTTTATGTTTTTATTACTTGTTTGAGTACTTATAATGATCCATGTACCTTGATTATCGTTCATTTCTACCTAACTTGATCTGTGTTTAAGGTTCTTAAATGTTTAGGTTTGAAAACATTAGTTCGGGATGTTTGGACTTCATGGTACACATACCAAGTATGTATAACATCATTTAAAACCAAAATCCAGGGGTTTAATTTCGCAAACCCCTTCTGCATACTGCTCCAGGATACGAAAATGCGTTTGCAAACCCGTATGCATACTTGATGTCGGTATTCGGTAAACTTGTTTTGGACGTAACTTCTTCGTCCGAGCTCAGATTGACCTCATTCTTTTTGAAATCTCTTCCTCTTTGAATTCTCTTCAAAATGGAGATGAGAAACCTTGAATTTTCATCAGTTAAGATTGATATTTGTCATGTCTCTTGTTTTTGAGTGTTTTGATCCGTTTCGTCGCACTTGTTCCACTTCTCTTGGACTTGGGAACTTGTTATTCGTGGAGCACTACTCTTATAAGCTCATTTGTAGCTTGTACAAGAATGTTGTTGGTGAATCACAAAGAATAAAGTTCAAGAATGGGCAGTAGTACACATTAATATGGGATTCTTGAATGTTCACAATCATTTTTTTTGAACTATGGTGCATGGTCGTTAATGACTTTGTATGTTCTTCTTTGTTAAGAAATTATTTTTATACGCCTTTGGTAGCTATTCTTGGTGTAAATCCGTGTGAAAAAGATTGATTCTACCCTCTAAGGACAAATCATCTTATATGTACATTACGAGTTTGTATGGATGCCTAGGAAACTTCTTATGAGAATGTATTCTTGTTTTTGAGAAGGATAACTAGAGTTCAGAATAGGAATTATTATGACTTCACATAGCTATGTCCAACGTTTTCATCTTCATGTTTTTAGGTTTATTTGTTTAAATTCTAAAAAATTGGTTGGAAGATGATTATTGCAGTATTAATCTTTATGGTTTTATATATTGCAATCTTGTTATGGGATATGTGTGTTTACCTCCGTGAACTATGATTGTCCCATACCTTGTCAAAAGTAAAGTCTTTCGTATGTCGATATGCATGTATTGATAAAAGAACGAATGGACTTTTGACAAATACAAAAGTTAAGCCTATTATGTCAATTATTGATGGAAGATAGGTTAAAATCTTTTGTTTACAAGGATTATGTATATTGTATGTCGTTATGCAAATAATGATCGAAAATAGAATAAATCCTTGTGTATTCCGCAGTATTGATCTTCCCTGATCCATAATCTTTTATGTATTACTGTGAGGCTCTGTAATGTGTCATATGTTGAGCACTAAACGACCAAGTTGATTATTTCCATGATTAGCTTTGTTGTTGTTCCGAAAGATACTTTATGTCGAGCATAATCAACTAAATTAATCATCTTGTTTGGTTATTTAGTTATGGCTCCATAAGTTTTTCTCATGTTTGAGCATTTTTGACTGGGTTGATTGTTTTCTTATGATTAACTTAGTCATTGCTCCACAGATTATCTTATGTTGAGTATGACCAATTAAATTGATTACTTTTGTGATTAGTTTGATTGTGTATTCCGATTAAATAAACCATGGGTTCTCTTGTGGTTAATTTAATTGAGTATTTTTTGATTCAAATTCATAATTGTATGTGCTTTGTTATGTCCAAAGAAATTCTTCTTTTCTCTTGAAATTAAGGTCGCTCTTGTTGTTCTTTCAGGAATACATCAAATGGGGGAGAGTTCTTTTGAACTTGTGCCAAATGGTAATATGTTGAGGGGAGTGTGACTGTGGAATATTAGAGGGGTTATCTTGTATCTTTAAACTCCTTGATGAATGCTATTAGCTTCGGCTATATGATTGCATCTAAATTAGATGGTATGTATTTTCTTTTAGTCATGTCTCTTACGGAAATTTCATTATGATCCCGTTCTTGTACCTTTGCCAATTTTATTGACAAAAAAGGGTATAATTAATATGTAGTTCACACTACAAATACATATGGTTTTCGGATCATTGTGTAAGCGGGAGTGGTTTACATGTGAGATGGAGTATTGACTAAGGGGGAGTGATACATATCACTATAGTATTATTGTTGAAGTTGTGATACAATTGAACTTTGACACTGTGTAATAATACTATGACACTGTATAACAATGATCGAGACTGATGCTTTCTCATTGTTATAGCTACGGATCGTCAACAATGGTGATACTAAGCTTACACCCTTTGGGATCATTGGAGTACTTAGAAATGACGAAGATTTCGAGGAATGTTGAAGATTATACATGTGGAATAGGAGCTACTAAAGTTTCTTTATCTTTTTTGTATTCCATATGTATTGATAGTTTTGTCACTAAAATTGACAAAGGGGGAGATTGTTAGAGCATTGCTCGGTCAACCTCACATGCGTTGCTATCTCAAGCATGTTTGTCAATGTTAGTGATCAAAAATATAAGTCTTTATTTCTAGTCTATTATAGCTAAGTGTCGGACTAGGATAGAAAGTGTAGTTGAGCTCAAGGACTTCATGGAGATTCATCATACAAGAAGAAGAACTACTCAAGGAACCAGTGGAACTTCTGACAAAAAGGTATGTGAAGACTTGAACTTATATGTCACTCAAAAGTCTATCTACTCTATCTCCTACTCTTTGAGACAAGAAGTCGTATGCTATATATATAGACTTGGATTATACATATTTGGTATTTCGAGCCGAGTATACCTCGCCTATCTATATCTCGAAATATGTGTTGGTAAGCGTTTCGCTTCGATCAAGTTTATCTTTACCTAGTGATGAAAGTCATGATATGCTTCAATCACTTTGAAAATTGCTTTGACGAAAAATGGTTTGTGAATAACGACTATATAACGTCCTCTAAGAATGTTTCAGTGATTAAAATGAGAGTTTAGATTACATAACCAATGATGGACATAAACATTATTCTGGAAACACATTTATGTATAAGTCCTATTCCTTGAACCAAAGTTTGCGAACGTTGTTGACCAAGAGAAACCGGAAGAATGGATTTTCCAAGTCCGCGAACTTCCGAACTTATCATCCCGAGAAATTCAGTTGGAGTTGACAAACTAGACTAGTCGGCGAACCCAGTTCGCGAACCGGCGGAAGGTCTTTGCCGAGATTTTCCTCTGGAGTTTGTAAACTCTACCGGTTTCTTAAGTACGCGAACCTAGTCCGCGAACTTAAGAAGGTTATATATCTGAAGATGATTTCTGAACTTAAACTTATAAAGACTAAGGAATGCAGTTTGCAAACCGTGGCTATAAAAGTTCATGAACCGATTCAAGTGAATCAAATCATCTTTGCTTCAATTGTGTCTTGTGTAGTACATAAGATTTCCTTGCAATTGAACAACTTTCTAACTAGTTCATTTGATTCATTTGAACTAGTTATGGTGAAGAAGAACATGGTTGATATGAAATGCTCATATGGCTAACCTTTTGGTTGACTATTATTGAACCAACAAGTGCATACGTTTGAGTATGTTTAACAAACCTATAAAAGTGCATTTTCAAGTGTGTATAATAAGCTAAGTTTTCAATC
This sequence comes from Papaver somniferum, assembly GCF_003573695.1. NCBI lineage: Eukaryota > Viridiplantae > Streptophyta > Magnoliopsida > Ranunculales > Papaveraceae > Papaver > Papaver somniferum. The sequence continues at coordinate 1,701,889 of NW_020644373.1, forward strand.
TAACGGTTAAGAAATATTAGCTTGAATCTAAATCAGGTTTTCATCTAACGGTGAATATTGTTTGCTTTGTGACCAAGGAAAAACCCTGATTTGAAAGACTATATAAAGGAGAAATCTAGTATTGTACAAAACTAATCCCCACACCTTACGTTTGATACTAGTTTGCATACTAGAGTCGATTCTCCCTTAACCTCTGGTTTTCTTTTCTCAAACCAGGTTAACGACTTAAAGACTTCATCGGGATTGTGAAGCCATACCGATACTACTTTTATCGTAGTTGTGTGATCTGATCTTGCATCTTCTATCGTACGAGTACAGTCAGATTGATTGGATTGAGATTGATATCTCCGATAGACAAGATATAAAAAGTAATCACAAACGTCTTCGTCTCATCGTTTGTGATTCCGCAACATATTATTTCGCTACCATACGATTAAGATTGTTGTGAGGTGATTGATTAATCTAGGTTGTTCTTCGGGAATATAAGACCGGATTATCAATTGGTTCTTTTTCACCTTGATTATTATCAAAAGACAGAATAAAACCTTTAGAGTTTATCTGTGGGAGACAGATTGATCCTTTGATAGACTTGTCTGTGTGAGACAGATTTGTTTATTGTCAAAGCCTGCGATTTTGGGTCATAACAACTCTTAGTTGTGGGTGAGATCAACTAAGGGAATCAAGTGCGCAGTATTCTGTCGGGATCTGAGGCGTAGGAGCATAACTGTACCTTGGATCAGTGGGAGATTGATGGGGGTTCAACTACAGTCCAGTACGAAGTTAGCTTGGAGTAGGCTAGTGTCTATAGCGGCTTAATACAGTGTGTGTTCCATCTGGACTAGGTCCCGGGGTTTTTCTGCATTTGCGGTTTCCTCGTTAACAAAATTTCTGGTGTATGTGTTATTTCAATTTCCGCATTATATTGTTTTATCTTTATAATTGAAATAATACAGGTTGTACGTTTGAATCAATCAATTGGAAATCAGACCTTGGTTGTTGATTGATATTCATTGATCCTTGGATATTGGTCTTTGGTACCATCCAAGTTATTCCATGTATTTGATTAGAACTCGCAGTTCCTGCTTGAGTAAATCAAATCAAGAGAGAGATATAAACTCGTTGATATACTTTTAATTGATTGAGTCTTGTTGATTCTCTTAAAAGTATATTCGAGTTAGTCCATACAGATTGCTAAGCGAAATATTGGGTGGTGTTGTTAGACCCCCCGCTTTTTCACCAGTAATTGAGAATCGCATAGTGGTGCATGAATATCCAAGTGCAGGAGTTGCTTTTTATCCTCCATTTGATGGATCACTCCCATATCATGAACTAGTTGGTGGATTCAGCATTCCTATTGGATATGCAGGCTTGTACGAGAAGATATGGAGGAAGTTTGGTCACATCATCGTTACTAGAGATCCTGGACGTGCTTATGCTTTAACAATGCAAGTAAGTGTCATCTTACGTGTTGTAAGTGATATATACGCCAGGGGCCAGAAATACTGTGACTCCAGATGTACTCTTTGATTGGGAGTTCAACTTGGATAATTCTGAAGACTTGGCTTCAACGTGAAGTGGCTTCGTAAGAAAATAAATACTATTAAGGACTCACGTGAGAATAACATACCGTTTCTCAATAATGTTGTGATGGAGAAGGAGGAAAAGATTGCTAAGATGACTGAGGCGCTGAACCTGGAGAAGGAGGATTTACAAGTCTTGAAGGATGCAGAGGAGCAAAAGTCTTTCTTTCCTGACTTTCTTTGATTTCTTTTCATAATCTCTTGAACTTCTGAACTTCTGAGAGATGTGAGGTTTTATTATGATTTTGGTATTGATTGGTTTTGGATTGGTAGATGATTGAGGATTTTCTTTTGGATTTGATAGAGATTTTCTATAAGTAAAATGAACTGAATTTTGATAAATTGTTGAATTCAAATACTGAATGCAAGTATTGCAAACTTTTTAGAGAAATTGAAATACCATGAAAGAAAAATCCTAAATGCCAAATCCCAGGCGTCATGAATGCTCAAATTCCCAGTACTTCAATTGCCCAATAATTTCAGGCGCCAAATTCCTTAAGCCAATTCTCGTGGATTACTGGTAGGGTCCTGCCATTTGTGTTAATCAACCTGTAGTATCCTCCGGTTATGGACTTAGCAACAACAAATGGCCCTTCCCAATTGGAGTTTCTTGCAGAGTGGAGGTTGCGCTGAGTTGCTTTAAGAACTAGGTTTCCTACACAAAATTTGTTAAACTTGGTTGTCCGCGCATTTAATATCTTCTGCTGATTTGGAATTCCTCGTGTGGCGGGATTCCAAGGCTGTGGCACATATGGACACTCATGCAAAAGGGGGTATCCAGAGTACTGTCTGTCATGCTTAGCCATGTCTTCAGCAATGAATCTTTTGATAGAATGCTCAGTTTGAAGAAACTCTGTATTCAACCACTTGGTGTAATATTGCCGTGGTGAGGCTATCCACTCATAACACTTTGTGACATCTAAGTTGTCAGTGGGAAGAAGTCCCCGGACCAGGGAAACATGATTAAACATTGGAAATATAGGTGCATGAAGGGGAATTAAACTTGCCTGAGTACGGAACCTTTTGATGAAAGAGTGTATGCTTTCTCCAGGTTTCTGTGCTAATTCCATCAAGGCTTTGACTTCCTCCAGATGCCCGAATGATAGAGTATCTTCTACTTCTTCTGAGTCAGAGCTTTCTTCAATCGAAGGCATTAGAGTCACTTTTCCATCATGAATCCAATATCGTTCAAGAATCATGTCATATCCTGGATCTTCCCGGATTGTATAAAACTTGGCCTCAGTACAAACCGAGTTTTCTCTGACCTTAAGGGTGATGTGGCCGTACACATATGTGAGTGTCCCTTCGTGATCCCTGATTGACATGGGATCATGAGGAGCTTGTTGTCGAGTAATGCCAACGGCTGTAAGAGTTTCCAAAGGAATGATGTTGATGGAAGTGCCAACATCAATAAATTCTCTCTTGAGTTTATTTTCTTTAATATGCACTGTAGTGAGCAGTCCCCAGTCATACATTTCCTTGTCATTGGATGGAGGTTCAGAAGGTACATCTAGAATCGGTAGACGTTTACCAGACACTATGTGGTTCAGAGCCATGGACATGTCTCCTCTTTGCGCCTTCGACAGATAAATCAATTCGCATATATGCTCGATCAATGACTGAACCGCTTCTTTGACTGGTTTTTCGGAGATGGAGAAAGTACTGACTGGGTGAGGATCCCTGTGTACTCCTTCAGTCCCCAAGTTAAGCTCTCCCGATTCAACCTTTTCCCTGAGTATGTGTTTTAAGACTCCGCAGTCACTTGTGGGATGATTGACGAACCCGTGGAAGCGGCAGTAACGAGGACTTTCCATGTCTTCTTCAGTTGGTTCTTTCTTGACATATGTAAACTTGATAGCACCATCTTGGATCCAAGCATCCAGGAGTTCGATCACTTCTTCAATGGAAAGAGGAAAGCCAGGTGTGTCTTGATCAGGATCCCCTGTGTGCTGGTCAGGGGCTTGTGCATCTTGTTTATCCTTCCTTTGTGATTTTGAAGGAGCTGAGGTATGCTTGCGTGGTGGTTCGGCTTTCTGTTTGCTCCCATCTGCGATAGTGTTTGTGGAAGGTTTGAGGTTGTACTGCTTGTTGATCAGACGTCTGCTACCTCGAGCGTCTCGCGGTTCTTCAGCCTTTGTAGCTTTTGTTCTTTCCAGTAAAGCAGGTGCAGTAGTTTCCAATCTCTTCGCCGCTTCATGAAGCTCTGACAAAGTATGGAAACTAAGATTTTCCAATAAAGCTCTGTAGACCGGAATCATGCCATCGATACACAAGTCCACTAGTTGTTTCTCCGTGACGTTTGGATCATGACAGTCCAATGCCTGGACTCTGAATCTCTTCACGTAGTCATTGGGATGTTCATTGCTCCTATGAAACATTCTTCCAAGATCAGAGAGGGTAACTTGCTCTGACACAAAAAAGTACTTTCTGTAAAAGGCGTTAATCATTTATCCCTAATTGTTGATAGTTCCTGGTGCGATATTGTTGTACCAGGTGTATGCCTTGCATTTCAAGGATTTTGAAAATTCTTTGAGGCAAACCACAAGGTTATGCTCATGTTTACCCAAGGCTTCTAGGAACCGAGAAACATGCTCCCGAGCATTGCATGTTCCGTCATACAAAGTGAAGGTTGGAGAGGTATAACCATTTGGAAGAGGAGTCCTTTGCGTAGCAACATGGTATGGAGGCTTCTGACGATGGATATGTGATGTCTTGTCTTTTCCATGTATAGATGGGGAAAAACGATTTGCTGGTTTTTACGGAATTGAGGAGATGACTATGTGGAGGAGACTCCTTGAACCGAGAAAATGCTCAACCTCACACAGATGCATTGAAAGAAGGGAGTGCTTTAAGTTTGAGAGATCAATCTGTAGGACTCCGGCCTAAACCAAGAAAATGGCGGTTCCAGAGTCAATTCGGTCACAAGAGGGGATGAGTTGATTTGTAGGAGGGAAGCTGAGAAATGTGTGAGATCAATGGTGATCGAGATTGTAGGTGTGTTGTATATTCTGCGTAAGAAAGTTTTGAATGATTGGATTTTACTCAGTTGAGAGTGATTTCTCAGACGATGAGTTGTTAATCTCGTGTTTTCTACTTGACGAGAGATTGTCTGTGTGAACTTGTCGAGAAATTCTTGTCTGTTTCAATCAGGATTCAGAGACTTATTTATATTGCTGGAATTGTAAACACCTTGATCCCATGAAGTGTGACAGTTGTTGAAGTCAAAGAGTGGGGAAGTGGGAAATCGTGTCAAAACCAGTTGCTCATCGTGCGGAGACTTGGTTAATTTTCCACCCACTACTTTGCTAACTCCTACGACTGATTGCACGATTTTCTCACGTTATCGTCGTGTGTATGAACACATGTTCTGTAGACCGCCAGAACAAAACCCCAGTTAATATCCCTCCATGTGACATGAATGACATCTCGTGGAGCCAGTTGCTGACTTTATGGGATGATAAGTCCTTGTATTGCTGAGTCGAACGTGATTTGCAAATGTTCTGAAACTCATGAATTGAACATGTCTACTGAGACAAAAGTACATTGTCGAATAAATGTTGATAGATAAAATGAACAAATATTGTTCTGAGTCGTTGAATATTGATAGTTGAACCAATATCCCTTGATCTGAGCAAATATTGCTCATATGAGCATATGTTGCCCAATTGATGAATTGTTGAATATTAATAGTTGAACCAATATTCTTTGGTGTGAGCAGATGTTGCTCATTTGAACAAATGTTGCTCATTTGAGGAATCATGTTAACAGGACCAAGATAAATTTAAAATACTGGCAGCTGAACCGAGTATAATTAATTAGGTTGTTGATCATAGGATCAACATAAAATTAGCGTTTGAATCTGGAATTATGAACCTTGCATTCGAAACCCTAATTTTGATCAACTGCTGAATTGATGATAAATTGATGATTTATTGAAAATCATTCATGAAATGAAGGAGGGACCGGCTACATGGGATGATGAATCGACCATGTAGCGCCCAGATGCTCAAGTGAGCAAAATACCAAAGTCTCTTGAAGACTAGTTGGTGAAAGGATGATTAAATGTTGGTTTAATCATTTATTAAAAATAATGCTCATGTGAGCGTTAGGTAGTAAAACCTGATTATGGAGAGATGAGGGACCAACCAAGGGGTGATGAGACTGGCCCTTGGTGATCATGGGACCAGCTGATGGTCGTTTGAGCAAACTCCAAGTTGTTTGAGAAGAGTTTGGAGCCAATATGAGCGATTGAGCAAATTAGGTCAAAATTGTTAAAAACACATGGAACCGGCCTTTTGCAAGACTCAGGGCCGGCCTTGGTAGGTCAAGGAGACATGCCCGTGTCACCATAATGTATGTGTCTCAATCCTGAGAGTTTCGATATTTTCTGATGCGCGTTTGAGCAACATTTTGAGAAAATATGAAGAAATCAGGGATTTTATCTGAAACCAGGAAAACTTCATGAGATGAAGGAATAAATAATAAAATAATGAATTATGGGACCGGATATTTCCAAGGCATGGCCGGCCGGCCAAAGAGCCCGGTCCCAAGGCACTTTTCCTAATTTTTATAATATTTTTCATGATTTTAGGGAAATATCATAAAATCAAGGAGTTTGTTGAAATCAAGGAGTTTCCATGAGATGAGGGAAACATAAAAAATAATAATAATAAAATAAGGGGTGTGTGGGACAGGCTAGGGCCCGGTCCCACGAGTTTCCCTAATTTTATATTATTTTCATGACTTGAGGGAAATTTCATGAATTCAAGGAGTTTGCTAAAACTAGGGAGTTTCCTTGAAGTGAAGGAGTTTCCATGGGATGAGGGAAACAAATAATATTCAAATAATGAGACAAGAGCGTGTGGGACCGGTCACGCCTAGGGCATGGCCGGCCGGCCAATGAGCCCGGTCCCGTGCGTTTTCTCCTTAGTTTTACATAATTTTCATGAGTTTAGGAAAATATCATGAAATCGGGGAATTTTCATGGGATGAGAGAAATAACAAAATAATAAGGAACCATGAGGTATGGGACCGGGCACGGCTAGGGCATGGACGGCCGGCTAGAGACCCGGTCCCACGACACCTTTCCTAATTATTTTATTTCTTTGATGCGAGGAAACACCATGAGACTGGGGAGTTTCCTTGAAACGAAGTATATTTGCTCGAATGAAGAGATTTTCATGAGATCGGGGAAAAATAACAAAGTATGATAAAATATAGAATTGGGCGTGGGTCTGGCCACGGCGTGACTGGACGGTTGGTGTACCCAGTCCCCTAACGCCTTTGCTAATATTTTATTATTATTATTTTTCTTCCTATTTTGCATAGGTTCATCGTTCCTTCGTGTTTTGGAATGCTCGTTTACGCATTCAGGTGCTCGTTTTGCATTATTGCTGAGTACACTCGCACCATTCTGGTCGGGGCTTGCTCGATAGATGCTCAGATGTCCATACGTTGAACATTTATCACTAACCCGTGGAATTCTGCTGGGAAGAACCACTAATTAAAGTGACGAAATATTACTAAGAATCGTAGAATATTGTTGAATATTCAGTATGGTTCTATACTAGCAGGCATGATGTCTAGGAGCATTAATTATCTGAGAGTGGAGTAACATGAGCTTGTTGAAGCGTCATATTTCCTTTATATAGTCAGGGAAAATCTTGTTGCATCCTGAAGACGTTATTGCTCTATACTAGCAGGCAAGTTGTCTAGGAGCCGTACAATCTTTCGATTCTATATAGAAGTAATTACCGAAATTTCTCAATATTCATGAGATGTGCCGTTTCCTCAGCTGTGAGACTACACATCTACATATACTATGAGAGACAGTATTCTCAGTCAGAGATTTTGCATCACAAGCTTTCATGCTTTCGGCGAGAGACATGAGCCTCAATATTCATCTGATTGCTGGATCAGGAGCATGTACAATTATGGTTTTACGATTTTAGTCTTTATCGAAAATCCACCATCTACAACATCTTACCCTTGATAGACTCACCAACAACTCCATCAATCTCTTGAGAGTGAACATGGGGCACGAATACTGAGCCCTCACCACGACGAAGAGACGGCATGGTGGATGAGCTGGGAACTGAATAAAAAGCTTGAGAACCATCTAAGTCCATATCACCAGCAGAAGGAAGATTACCCAGTACGGTCCAATCTGGCGACGAAGGCGGAGGTCCAACAGCTTTGCTAACAGGGGTAGTAGAAACATACTGAGCGCTCCCTAACGAGGTTGGCGCATCATTGAAGGAGAAGCTGTCCAGTGAAATCACAACCTTCTTATTCGGCTGAGAGTCTGAGCTGCTAACCCTCACCACTGGGGTAACAACCTTAGCAAACGAACCACTTGATTGAAGCGAAGTAGCAGGATACAAAAGAAGACTCTTGAAATCTGCAACAGCAGCTCCAGTAGTAGCCGAGACAACAGGCAATACTCCGCCAGGGGCAGAAAATGAGGGTAACTTTGGAGACAAAGTTGGAGATGGAGCTTGGACACTAACAGGGATAAAAAATGGAACATCACCACCAGCTACGAAGTTCTCACCCTCCACTGAGCCAGCACGGATGGGACTGGGGTTCTCCTTGGAAAAATCTTCCTCAATATCATACAAATAAGGTTTGAGGCCAGTATCCTCAATGTCCTCCATATCTTCATCATCCGGTATCTCCTCACCAGCCTTGGGATCCTCATACGATGCCTCAAGATCAATAACAACCTTAAACTTGCCCTTTCTCTTGGAGGACTATGGAAAAACACATGCGACAGCTAAGGATCATGGGAAAGATACTAAGGAACCTACAAATACAAAGTTATGGAAATTATTCTTACCTCCTGCAGGTGTCGGCGTAGCTGTTTCAGCCGAAGCCTTTCTTTTCCTTGTCCTGGTGGCTACGGAATTACTAGCAGACCCCGGAGCAGTCCTAGCAGCAGAGCCTAGAGAAGTTCTAGCAGAAGAAGCAGGGGCAGATTACAAAATAAAGTCATTAGAATATTAGACAAAGATATTAAAGCAAAAGCCTTTAAACAGAAACGAAGGTTACCTCATGAGAAGCAACATGGTTGAAAACCCAAGGATGATACCATCATACTTATCAGGCAAGGAGAAAGCTACACGAGGGACGTTGGGATCAGCGATAGTAAAACCATAGGCCCAAGGACCCACCACACGAAGAAGAATACGAGCCCAACGATCATCATGATCAAGACGGATGCGATCAGACTTCGGCAAATGTAACTTAGCAGAATAAGGGATGACAGTCAAGCCAGTCTTATCAATATCTTCCAACAGACGAAGGATGTTACCTTCCCTGATTTGCTTAGCAGTAACATGGATACAACGAGGGCGAACAATCCAAGGAAGAAGATTACTCTTCTGAATAGCATCAGCGTACGTAACATTGAAGTTGGAAGGAGTATAATCCTCCTGCTTAGACCTTCCATCAGCAAAGGGGTCATAATACTTCAAAGTGATCTTTCCCTTACTACGGTACCAGCTCTCACGAAGGGCACGCCAGTAATTACCAGTGTACTGCATAATTCCTCAGATCTGAGTCTTGTTCACCTGGTCGTCCCTGGTAGACAACACGTTATAGTAGAAGGGGTCCTTTATACTAAACAAAACAAAAGAAGGAGCATACCTGCGGCCAGCTGGCCAACACTAATCAGAAGGTTGTTCTCATCATAAGGAAATCTCCGGATCAGGGACTCGGTAAGAACATCAGGGCCGTTAACAAATAAAATCTCAAACTTATGGAGGCGAAAAGATTTGGTGATCTCGGCTAAAGATAAGTGATCATAGCTATCCTTGTCACGCATCTGAAGCCTATGAAGCTCATAGTGAGGAGGAGGAGGAGGTGAAAGATCCTTAACAGCAACTTCTTCTACCTCAAGGTTCGCAACGACCTCAGGGATCACAACCATCTCAGTACCAGCAGGTATCTCAGCATCCTCAGGAGGAGGAGACGGCGTAGCATCAGGATGATCCATCCGCGGAGGTGAATCAGTAGACGAAGAGGTTCTTTATCCCTTACGCGTAGGCTTCTTCGAAAGTATCATAATTCCTAACACCAGCAGGAAGAACCTCCTATCAAAAATGGCGGAATGAAAATCATAGTCAACTCAAAAGCAAATTGGGGGCAAAAATAAGCATACTTTGGTCATGGGTTTAACTAAACCAACCAGGGGAACCAATTTAAACCCACCATAAGACGAAATCGAAGGTTATTCATCACCATAAGAAAGATTGCAGGCGAAGAACAATCATGGAAAAATCAACACCAAAATATGAAATGGGAGAAAACCCAAGTTCTCATACAACATTAACGACTAAAAGAGAAATAAAACTCACACATGCAAGTACAACAACATTCTCCAACAAATCAAAGAAGGGAAGAGAGAATTAAGCATGGAGAAGTACGAAAAGCAATAAAAAATGCAAAGTATCACTTACTTATATATGATGACCGAGTATTGAACCATAAATATTTGGAAAATCGAAGGAAAGATCAACAGTTGATGGTGGAATAAAATCTTTGTGAAAGAGACAGGGAGCGACAGTTCGAGAGGAAGAAAAAGAGTTAATGAAAATTCCTCTTCTTTATTCACTTCTTATAGGTGGATGAAGAATCCAAAAATTTGGACGTCTCAAAATTCAAGGGGAAGTTATTGCATGAAAGGACATACGGGGACCACCCAATCGGTACGTGCAAAAATGGCGGCGCTACGAGAGTTTTCTTCCAATCCTACCAAACAGTAGAATATGAAAAAAATTGGAAAAATGTAAATGCCAATATTCTACGGAGCACGTGTCATGATCTCAGTGGCCGCATACAAGATAACTGTATATCCCTCGCTATACAGAGGAATCCAAGTGACAGAGGATACCTTCATAGATCTACGTTATCTCATCCCAAGAAAGGATGCCTTGACGTCTAAGATAAAAGGAGTAAAAGCCTAGTATATGAGGAGGCAGCTGGCGAAGGGACAGAGGTAGATGATATATCTAATCAGCATTAAATGCACAAATCTCTTATCTAGACGCATAATCAAAGCACGTAGAGAGAGATGATATGGAGAAACCAGATTGGAAGAGGCTGGCGGTGAACGAAGGTATAATCTATACTAAGGTTGGGAAGTTCCCGAAGGAATGTGGGTCAGCTGAGGTGGCAGAGTTCGACTGGAGAAAGCACGTGGCGAACGAAGGTACCATTTGTACGAAAGGTATATTAGGAAGCGATGGACCCAGAGGAAGCAAATATATACCTGGAGCAGAACGGGCTATAAATACCAAGCCTCACCAACAAACTAAGTGCATTCAATACTTAGGAGAAGAAGATCTAGTCTTAAGCTTATACCTCTTTAATGTTTAGAACTTAGGTAATGACTTCAACATGAGTTCTCTCTATTACTTTTGGAAGCATTTAAGATCTTTGATAACTGCATAATTCATATGATTTTAGTGTCCATTCCATACTTGTTTTAGCTATTATTCTTGCATGTATTCGTATTATTACTATTGGTTTTCTATTATTTGTCTAAGTTAGTTGAATCATCCAAAAAGGAGCTACAAAGTGCTGAAAATATCTAGGAAGAGAAGTATTCCAAGTATCCAAATGCCCAAGTCCAAGAGAATTTGAAGAAGTGCGACGAAAAGGAGCAAAACGCTCAAAATCAAGAGAAGGGCCAAATACCGATATTAAATCATTCAAATTAAGTATTTCTCATCATCATCTTGAATATAATTGAAATATAAAAAGAATGCAAAAAGAATGAGGTCATTCCGAGTTCGGATGAAGAAGTTGTGGCCAAAACAAGCTTTTATTGAATACCGAAGACAGTAAAGTTCGCGGACGGGTTTCATACTTTAATTCCGAAAATACCTGCTGGAATTTGAAGTTCGTGGACTGGTTTCGCGTACTTAGCAAGTGGAAAACGTTTATTCACAACTTGGAAAGGCTAAGGGCATGTTTGGTTTCGCTAGTTCGTGTTTTCAGGTCGGGTTCATGAACCGAACTAAATACTTGGAGACAAAGCAATGTAAAACTATAAAAAGGTATTAGGTTATGTAAAATCATATAATCGAATCTCATATCACAAGTTCTATATCAAAAATCTAGGGTTTACCCCTTTAGGGGGAAACCACCATTGTCATTTTCTTTGTAATATGAGTAGCTAAATCCTTTGTTGATTAAGGATGAATTCAATGTTCTAAGCGTGAATTTTTATTAATAATACAAATCTATTGAGAGTTTTTATCATTATCGTTTGTCTTTACAATATCTAGGGTTTCTGAGTGATTCTTAGATTGATTTGAAGTGCACGCTAGATTGATCTATTGATTGTTCTATCGCTAGTAGAAGTTATGAGATAAATAATCGTTGATTAACTCTCTACACAAGTAGAAATCGCGAGACCTTACAAACGGATTCCGTGGAGTAATCGTGTGTAAAAACAACACTATCAAGTAAACCTTTATCTAAGAGTTTAACTACTAGAATCAACCTAAATTCACAAAGATTAAGGCGTTCGATTGGATTACACCTTGAGTGATCTACTACTTGGTGGTTCGTTGGATAGAATCTGGTAGTCGAGAACTTCTGTATCCAGTGACAGAAGGAGTTTTGGGGATAACACTGATCTAGCTGTTATTCCACGGTTAGTGATGAATGGTTCTTACAAACGATAGATAAGTATTCTAATCATGTTAACGCTTGGTAACGGCGAAGAATTCCTTAAGCATATTTCTTTTCTTATTGTCTTTTTAATTATATCTTAAAACCAAAACCCTCGTTTGTTATTCAATTTATTTTTCTGATCAAATAACCTATCAATTACATAGCTCCATGTGGGAACGATCTCTTACTACCGCTATATTACTAGTTAATTAGTAGAAAATATATTTATTAATTTGTTGAGCCTACGACTGCCCACACAAATTTTGGCACCGCTGCCGGGGAGCAGATGCTAATTGATTTGTTATTTGTTTAGCTTGTTTTTGTTTTTAGATTTTTGTTTTTATTTTCTCTTTTGTTCTTGTGAGTCGTCATGTTTACTTATGAAAATAACATGTACAGAGCACAAGATCAATCACATAGTAGTGGTAATCAATATGGTTTTGAATCTCAATCTTATGATAACTACCAACCATCCTATGGGTATAATCAAAACCAATATTTTGGCTATGATCAATATCCTACGGAACCTTATGGATACTATCATACATGTCAACAACCTTATGACAGGCATGTAAGTGAGCAATCACATGGATGGGAGGATAGTTGCGCTCTTGATAAGAAAATTTCTACTTTTGCAGAATCGTGTCTTAAACTGGTACAACAGGGGCTCCAGACCATGGAACAGAAAGCACATGAGAATAGCAAAAAGACTGAAGATGCATCGAAGGACTTCAAAGGTCTATAGATATCATGAAGAATCGCATTGCTCAACTCAGCGATACAATGAATGAAGAAGAAGTTTGGCCTCAAAACCAAATTAATTCTGAAATTGTTAAGGAAGACAACAAATATGAAGATGAGCAACCTTTGGAAAGCCTTTGTAACAGTGATGAAGTTATACAAGCTTCGGATCTTAGTAATGATCATTTGCCTATATAAAAGGAGGAGCCTTGGTATGACCGAACCATTGTTATGAATGGTGTGACATACTCAAATGCATATCAATGTTAAATGAACATCCATATTACAATGTTTTTAGGCCGGTTGATTTGCAAGAAGTAGTAGATTTTAAAAGAGTTGTTAACCCAACTTTTAAGAAAATAACTCACTTAGGATTGGAGTTGTGCGCTTCTAAAGTTTTAACAGATTATTTTGCTTCTAAGTATCCACCACTTGATGTGTTTGATTCAAGTATTGTGCAGGTTCACCAAGATGAGGAACCTTTTGAAGTTACCGAATTCTATGTTCTCTATCCACTTCCGAGTGTATAAAGGACTAAGTGTGGGGATAAACTTCAATAAAGTGATAGCTTCAATATTTATCTTTGTGCTAACGTTTTAGCTTCAATATTTATCTTTTGTGCTTAATGGGAGGCAACCCATCGGTTCTGTATCTCTATCCCTTTTTTTTTTAATTTTCTTAGTTTTTCATATCATATATTGCATTCCCATCTTAGATTTTACAAGTCCTATATCTATAATGAAAGTTTTGACGAATTCTCGTCAGAAAATTCTGACTGCGCACTTGTTACGAAAATAGCTCTCGAGACTTCATACGGAATCCGATTTGAGTAGTTGACCTAAATTTTAAAGAGAACAGACTCATCCTTCTTTTACAAAATGAAAATCTGAATTCGAAGTCTGTTAAGTTGGAGCGATAGGCCTGGACATTTGAGTTTCGGTATTTTTACAGAATTTTTTCAGATTGCATGTCAGTCAGTCTGGAGGCCATATAAGTCATACCATTTATAGAAATATTGTTCCCTTTTGACACCTTATATAAAAGACATAGGCGAACAACTTTTGTTTATAATGTTTTTGCTAATTTCCTACCCATTGGTACAGTGTTTGAGTTTTTCAGGGCTGTTATGTCAGAAATCAGAATTTTCGGTTCTAAACATTGTGGACAATGTTGAGTTTAAGTGTGGGGGAGCATTTAGTATATACTATTTGCATATGCACATAAATAATAATAATCTTTGATTTCTTGCATTCTTGAGACGTCATATTTTGGAGTTAATTATGAGCTATTTTGGATGACACTCTAAACCTTTTTAAGGTTGAAACAGTTCTTCCAGCTATAGATTAAGTTCCATTTATTTCAATCTTTAAATATATACGTTCATAATTGAATGCGAAACTAAGCTATAGTAGTCGTTTGAAAGAGTCATCCTCGCAATTAATCATTACTGAATCACTTTCTTTTTATTTTTGCAGTTATATGTTTCTCTAAAACGATTTGCTGGGATCCTGATACTGCCATGGATGTTGTGGCAAGGTAATCATTGGTTGAGTATTTAAAATTCCCATAAGACAATTGTCTTACACTCATAAAGAGTGAGCCGGAAAAAAAAACATATAAGGCTCCTCTTGTTTTATCGACACTAATAAATGATAGGTCCGGAATTTAGGACTAATCATAGTCGATGAAAAAAAACTATATCATCATTATATAGCAAGTCTAAAAAAGGATGAGGTTCTTGACACTTGGATAGCAGTATGTGTGAAATGTTGTCCCTGTCTCTGTCGCCTAAACAAGCATGGCACGCAGGATCCAAGGCAACTATCATGTACTTGCTGAAAAGGAACATGCGCTTAGAGTATCTAATCATGTGGTCGAGTTAAATGGGTGCTTCTCTCAACTATTGTGCTATAAATAAGGATCCTTTGATGACATTCATGCAAGTATTGTGGGTAACATCTTTCACTTTGGTCAACTTTTTGCACACTTCATTTTTCTATTTCCATTATCTTATCTATCCATGTGATTTCAGTATGCGAGTGTTGTAACAAACGTTGCAACAAGTACGATGACTATCTTAGTAGAGTTTTTCAATCAGGTTGAATGACACACGTAAGTAATTACTTATGTGTGATGATTGGAATGTATGTGGGATGTTTGCGACTAAAGAACATATGCAAGCTATTATTTAGCTATTATTTTGTGTCTATCCTTAGTGGTTCTTCCAAGGCGACAAATTGGAGTAGGTTTTGTGGGTATACCTCTTGTAATCCCTCACGAGACTATAACTCGTCCACTAGGGACACCTAGGGGTTTAAAGGCCTGTTATTCATGCTAAGAGTAACTGTATCCTCACGACATGGAGTTTTTGTATTTAGGATTATTTTGTTTTAGTTTGCTCGAGTACTAGCAAAAGATAAGTGTGGGGGAATTTGATAAGTGCATAATTCATATGATTTTAGTGTCCATTACATACTTGTTTTAGCTATTATTCTTGCATGTATTCATATTATTACTATTGGTTTTCTCTTATTTGTCTCAATTAGGTGAATCATCCAAAAAGGAGCTACAAAGTGCTGAAAAGATCTAGGAAGATAAGTATTCCAAGTACCCAAGTGTCCAAGTCCAAGAGAAGTTAAAGAAGTGCGATGAAAAGGAGCAAAACACTCAAAATCAAGAGAAGGGCCAAAGACCGATCTTAACTCATTCAAATTAAGGATTTCCATCATCATCTTGAAAATTTTTAAATATAAAGAGAATGTAAAAAGAATGATGTCATTCCGAGTTCGTATGAAGAAGTTGTGGACAAAAGAAGCTTTTATTGAATACCGAAGACAGTAAAGTTCGCGGACGGGTTTCATACTTTAATTCCGAAAATATCTGCTGGAATTTGAAGTTCGCGGACTGGATTCGCGTACTTAGCAAGTGGAAAACGTTTATGCACACCTTGGAAAGCTAAGGGCACGTTTGGTTTCGCTAGTTCGTGTTTTCGGGTCGGGTTCTTGAACCGAACTAAATACTTGGAGACCAAGCAATGTAAACCTATAAAAAGGTATTAGGTTATGTAAAATCATATAATCGAATCTCATATCACAAGTTCTATATCAAAAACCTAGGGTTTACCCCTTTAGGGGGAAACCACCATTGTCATCTTCTTTGTAATATGAGTAGCTAAATCCTTTGTTGATTAAGGATGCATTCAATGTTCTAAGCGTGAATTTTTATTAATAATACAAATCTATTGAGAGTTTTTATCATTATCGTTTGTCTTTACCATATCTAGGGTTTATGAGTGATTCTCAGATTGATTTGGAGTGCACGCTAGATTGATCTATTGATTGTTCTATCGCTAGTAGAACTTATGAGATAAGTAATCGTCGATTAACTCTCTACACAAGTAGAAATCGTGAGACCTTACAGAGGGATTATGTGAAGCAATCGTGTGTAAAAACAACACCATCAAGTAAACCTTGATCTAAGAGTTTAACTACTGGAATCAACCTAAATTCACAAAGCTTAAGGCGTTCGATTGGATTACACCTTGAGTGATCTACTACTTGGTGGCTCGTTGGATAGAATCTGGTAGTCGAGAACTTCCGTATCCAGTGATAAAAGGATTCTTTGGGATAACACTGATCTAGTTGTTATTCCATGGTTGGTGATGAATGGTTCTTACGAACGATAGATAAGTGTTCTAATCCTGTTAACGCTTGGTAACGGCGAAGGATTCCTTAAGCATATTTCTTTTCTTATTGTCTTTTTAATTATATCTTAAAAACAAAACCCCCTTTTTTTATTCACTTTATTTTGCTGATCAAATAACCTATCAATTACATAGCTCCATATGAGAACGATCTCTTGCTACCGCTATATTACCAGTTAATTATTGGGAAATATATTTATTAATTTGTTGAGCCTACGATAGCCCATACAATCTTTTGTAACCACTACAACTTAATACAAACAAATCACTCATTACCCTGTGGATATAGACGAAAGTCGAACCACGTCATATCTTGTGTCTCATGATGTAAGGACCCGTCCCTCCACCGATAATGTCCCCACTTAGCCACTGCGGTCATCCAGCAGTGTGGGGTTTTCAACAGGCATCACTGCGATAATCCAGCAGAAACTTACCGGATGGTCACCCATCCCTGGATAAATCCCGCACGAGCACGCTTAACTGCAGAGTTGAAAAGAGGAAGAAAGAGAGGTGGTTTCTTTTTATTTTCTAGGGTTTTGGGAAATGACAAAACAATATATATAATAACCCTAAAAGTATATGCAAAAAGAGAGAAAGACTTATTCTCTTTCCCACACGTACTACTAACCATAAAAATCATGTGCTCTATTAGGTAGTGACCCCATCATTCCATGTGCTAACCATTTCTTTTAGCCACCCACTAATTTGAGCTATATGCACTCCAAAAACCATCACGAAAATTACAATAAATGAACTAAGATTTGTACACCCATATATATACAAATCACTACGTCAACTCTTATGAGTTGAAACGGGCTATAAGCCCGGTTTTAAAAACGCCAGGTGTTATACTATTAACCTCTAAAAGTAAGAATTTCTCCGAAAATTCGAGGCGTAGCTAAGTTTAAGAATTACCTCTCATCAATTCCGGATATTTGTCTCCTATCTCAGACGCTGGCTCCCAAGTTGCCTCTTCAGAACCATGATGTTGCCAGAGAACCTTCACAGTTTTGATGGGTTTCCTCCAAAGAACTTGTTCCTTTGAGTCGACTACGCGCAAGGGTTTTTCTTCATAAGAAACATTGTCGTTCAGTTACAAGTCTCGTCGTTCAATGACGTGGGACGGATCATCATTGTATTTATGAAGCATGGATACATGAAGACTCTGCAGAGTTGGCAGAAAAATCTTAACCGAGGCCTTTTCAGCACATTTGGCTCCAGAGTTGGCAAAAAAATCTGCAGTTAAGCGTGCTCGGGCGAGAGTAATCCAGGGATGGGTGACCATCCAGGAAGTTTCTGCTGGATTACCGCAGCGATGCCCGTTGAAAACCCCACACTGCTGGATGACCGCAGTGGCTAAGTGGGGAAGTATCGGTGGAGGGACGGGTCATTGCACATGATAACTTAGTAGCAATTACTTTATATTAGTGTTCTTTATTATTATTGTGATCTTCAATATCTTTTATTACTTAGAATCATCAGTTCAACTGAGGCATCGATACTACTTAGTATCTGATTCTCCAACTGTATACATTAGTAGACTATGGGAAAAAGAGTAGTCACAACGTCCGTCAAAAGAAAACAGGAGTTACGCGGACTCTTAAAGCGATCAAGAGAGCAGAACACGACAACCTCCAGAGCAGTCACTTTTCAGGGAATGACGGAAGATGCAATTGCAAAATATTTGGAGACTAATTACCGAGTGACAAATCATGATGCCTATGATTCATTAGAGCCACCATACTCTGCGGAAGTCTCCGACTACCTATACCCGAGGATTATACATCGCCAAAATTTAAAACATACGGAGGAAAAGGGAATGTATGATAGCATGTGAGTCACTTTACATCAACTATGAATTCCTATGCTCAGGATGAGAGTCTTTGTGTGCGAGAATTCCCAAAGTCATTAACATATAATGCTTTTACCTGGTACGACAGCCTGAAACCCGGAAGTATAAACTCATGGCCCGCCATGGTGCAGCTTTTCCTAAAAAAGTTCTATTCCGCTCGAAGGAAAGTTACGGCGATAGATTTAGGAAGGTGTACTCAGAGGGTAGGGGAAGAGATCGGGAAATACATTACTCGTTTCTGAGAGTTCACATTGGAGTGTCATGAATATATCCCGGAGGAACGCTTAGTAGAGATATGTGTCGGAGGAATGGACGCAGTTTTCCGATTGAACCTGACAAATTTCAAACGCGGTAGCCCGGATATCGGATTGTGCTGATTTTATGCATTCAGGAGGAGGCAGACACATGTGGTAACAACACTTTCTCAATGTTGCGTCCCCACTGGTTTTTAACGATCAAGCAAATGAAAAGGAAAAGAGTGGAACTGCTTTTGGTTCTTATCATGGACAATCTGGAAGAAGATGAGGAAGAACAGATGGAGGGAGGTATAATCCACCACCTCGTTTACCATGCAGCAAAGAACAGATAGTAGGTCTCTTGGAGCAATGGACATCAAACAAGGAAGAAACTCTACCTCCAGTATCTGTGGAACCCACTGCAGTGGACAAGATGCATGAACGATACTACAATTATCATAGAAGAGTGCACCACCCGACCGTGGAGTGTTACTCTCTCCGATATATTATACAAAGAAAGCGAGCCAAAGGCGAGTTAGAGATAGGGTACCAAAGAATCAATAACGACCCGCTCCCTTAGCATCAGTTCATGATGGTTTTACACGACCCTATCAATAGAGAAACCTGGAGGCCTTGGGAGGATGTAGGAGGAGAAGAAGCGTGCGAAGTTTCTGATGCGACAGTCTTTCCGAATACAAATGGGATCGCTAGTAGGTTTGCTCAAACTGTCTTGGCTCAACAATTTTTCGACTCTTTGGGATTTAGCGAAAACCAAATCCGCGAAGCATCCAAATCTATAACTGCGATTGCATCTAGGAAGGCATACGACCCGATACCTAAAAAATCCATTATTTTCACGGAGGAAGATATATGTTACCCAGGAGAGCACCTCCACCCCTTATACCTAACAACTTTCGTAAACAAACAACCTCTCAAGCGATCTTTCATGGATGGAGGAGCTTCAATCAATCTAATTTCATTGCATACACTAGAAACCCTGGGGATATCACGGAAACAATTAAGATGCGAGCAACGACTGTGAGAAGATTTGGAGGGCAGACTCAGACGACGATTGGGAAAGTACACCTGATGATGAAGATTGGACCTATTAGAGCAATCACTTCCTTTTACGTTCTCGAGGACAACACTACATTCCACGTATTTCTCGGAAGAGGATGGATCCTGAATCACAAGGTTGCATCAACATATCATCAATGCGTCAAAAATAATATCCGAGGAAATTAGTTCCGGATTCTAGCTACGAACAACCCATTCGGACTAGAAGAGGCCTATATGGTTGACGCGGTCTTTTACAAAGAGCCTATCCTTAGTCAAGGAGAACATCCGGAGCAACTAATACCACTACCGAAATGGGAAGAGTTCCATCCTGAAGAGAAAGAAAAAGGAAAATCTAAGTCAGTATTTAGTCCGTCGCGGATGGGACCTTCCACAGGAAGTAAGAGAGCAACAACCGAAATTAAGAATATTCAGTTCAAACGCTTATCGCGGCCTGAAGGTGGACATGTTTATCTCTTATAGCAATTAGCCGGGGAAGTCTCTCAGCACCAACATGATTGTGCTATGTCATCAATATATGAAGAAATGGTGGAAACGACCCCAGTAGAGGAGGAATCGCAGGATGAAGCGGAGGTTTTGATTTCAGAAGAAGAAATGGTGGAAAATTTACCCGAAGAAGAGATAAAAGTTGATCCGACACTGGACGGGTTAGAAGAGGTGAACCTCGGTTCGAAAGACAATCCTTGTTGTGTACGCATCAGCAAACACCTGTAAGAGGAGGAGAAAAGGCGGATGATAAAGATGCTCCGTGAATATCAAGATGTGTTCGCATCCACGTATGATGAAATGTCTGGCTTGGATAGCAGTTTAGTCGCACATAACTTCAATGTTTTGCCCGAGTACAAACCAGTTAAACAACGAGGTCTTAATTTTTCGGAAAAGAAAGAACTCGCCATCAAAGAAGAGGTGGAGAAGTTGCTTAAGGCTAAGTTCATCAAGCCAATTCAGCACCCAGTGTGGTTGGATAACATCGTACCAGTAGCTAAAAAGAATGGAAAAGTCCGGTGGAATCGCGCATGCCCTAAAGATGATTTCCCAGTGCCAAATATAGATGTAATTGTAAACAATAAATGATGGTATGATATGTTTTCTTTTATGGATCGGTTTAGCGGGTATAACCAAGTGAGGATGGTCGCGGAGGACGCTCATAAAACAACTTTCCACGCGTCGTATGGAAACTTCTACTATGTTGTGATGCCATTTGGATTGAAGAATGCAGGCGCAACCTATCAACGGGCGATGGTATCCATATTCCACGATATGATGCATCAGATAATGGAGGTATACATAGACGACGTCGTGGTAAAATCAAGGGCGCGAGAAGACCACTTAAGGCGCGTTTTTAACAGATGCAGAAAGTATCACTTAAAGATGAATCCCCTCAAATGCGCTTTTGGAGTCACCTCCAGAAAATTATTGGGATTCGTTGTTACAAACAAAGGAATACAGATCGACCCGGTCAAGGTAGAAGCAATAACCACCATGAGGCCGCCCGCAAATGTGAAAGAATTGCAAACTTTTATAAAAAAGAGTATCCTACGTCCGGAGATTCATCCCCGGATTGGCACAATTACTATCCGCGTTCTCACCCTTGTTAAAGAAAAATAAACAGTATGAATGGGGAGATGATCAAGAGTGATCCTTCCAGAAGCTCAAAGAATGTTTAGTTAGCGCACTAGTCTTACGACCACCCGTCAAAGGCGAACCCCTCTATCTGTACACAAATTTTACTAACGTGGAGACCGGAGCATTGTTGGCTCAGGACCTCGACAATGACCAGCTATATCCGATCCATTATATCAGTAGAGGCTTCAGATATGCGGAATTCAGGTATTCAAAAGCGGAACAAGCATGGCACTCATATACGCCACGCAAAAATTGCAATCATACTTGATCACTCATGAGACTATAGTGGTGGCAAATGCTAATCCAATCACCTACTTGGCTACAAAGCTAGTTTTATCTGGCAGAACAGCTCGTTGGTTACTACAGCTATCCGAGTTTGAACTAAAGTATCAGCGGTCCAAAGGAGTGCGCGGGAAGGCGTTTGCGGACATGTTGGCTGCATTTCCAGGTACGAAAGTGATGGAGATAAGTGAGGAGATACCTGGATAAATAGCAGAAGCTGAAGAAGAAAAACAATGGGTAATGTTTTTTGATGGATCATCATACGGTTCGCACGGAGGATCTGGTATAGTTTTCGAAACATCCACGCGGGATTTGTTATCGTTCGCCTTCAAATTAGATTTCGGATGCAGCAACAACGTATCCGAATATGAAGCGCTAATCTTGGGGTTGTGTACGGCGGAGGAATTTAATTTAGGAGCAATAGACATAAAGGGAGACTCAAAGCTGGTTACGAACCAGATATCATGAGAGTTTCAGGTGAAAGAGCCGCATTTAGCTCCTTATCGAGCCGGGGTTCAAGAGCTGATTTCAAAAAGAGGAAGTACTATCATCGAACATATCGGCAGGGCTACTAACCGCCATACCGATGCACTAGCTACCCTAGCAGCAAAAATGCAATTAAATAAAGCGGATGAAGGAACAATAGTGGTAAAGAAAAAGGCATTACCATGCACATGGAAAGAAGACGCGACATTTGAACAAAGGGACGACTGGAGAACAGCTTATATTGAGTACCTAACTAGAAAGGCGGATGGCCAGATGATGCCTATTAAATTACTAAAGCAGTTCATCATAGTAAGGGGGCGTTATATTTTCGAACACCCGAAGGATCCCTATCACGCTGTATAGGAAAGTTAGAGGCGCAGGAAATGCTGAATCGTGTCCATACGGAATCTTGCGGACAGACAGGGGGAATTCCATTATGTCGCTGTTTGCAGAGGATGGGTGTAATTGGCCCGACATGGCAGTTCAAGCAGCAATCATACAGGAAAAGTGCGAAGATTGTCAGGCGCCTCCACAACAAACAGAGGTATGTAGCGCAGAAGTATAGGATTGGAGACAACCTTATATAGACTTCATTCAGCACGAACGTCTGCCGCAAAACAGACAAGATGCACTCAAGATTCAGAGGAAAGCCGGACGATTCTTTATGAGATAAGAAATTCTCTACATAAAAAGCTATGGAAAAAGGATATTGTGTTGCTTGTCACAAGAAGAAGCGGAGGTAGTCATGGCTACATCTCATAATACGGAGCATCGGGGTATGAGGAAACTGTTTCTACAATTGTACGAAGGAGGGTTCTATTGGCCCACGATGGAATTTGATACAGACGAGCATGTGAAGAAGTGCCAGCAATACCAAAGTCATGGACCGCTAATCCGTGCCCCGCATACTTTGCTACACAGCATTGTAACTCCCTGGCCCTTCCATAGCTGGGGACTTGACATCATTGGGCAGATAAGTCCAATCTCATCCGGACGGCATAAGTATATCATCACCACAACCAAGTACTCCTTCAAATGGGTAGAATCCATTCCACTCCAAGATTATTCGGGAGCTACAATTGCGGCATTTATCAAAGAACATATTATATGTCGATTTGGCACCAACTGTTATCCACTCAGATAATGGTACTTCTTTTGTTAACCATATTGTTAAGGAATTGCTAGATCAGTACGGCATTAAGTTCCATACTTCGATTGTTTATTACCCTCAGGGGAATGGACAGGCAGAGGCTACTAACAAAACGCTGTTGAGAATATTAAGCCGCACAGTACATGATCACCACGGAAGCTGGCATGAGCATATACCTCTCGCACTCTGGGTATACGGCATTTCCAAAAGAAGTTCAACTAGAGCCTATCCTTATTCCTTAGCATACGGGGAAGATGCAATACTACCAGCGGAGATCTCTATTCGTTCTGCACGCGTAGGTATGTCCAGTCTCACTACCCCAGACGAGGTTAGCCGTTCCGCTCATCTTGATACTCTGGAAGAGCGACGAGCTAAAGCCGAGCGATTCACGAACAAGTATAGGCAAAGGACGGCGAGATGCTATAACCAGAAGGTAAAGTCGCCGCAAATTGGGAAGGCCCCTATATGATTAGTGAAGCTGCAGAAAGTGGATACTATTATCTTAAGCTAATGAGTGGATCTCGGATCAATACCCCTATCAATGGTAAATGGTTAAAGGATTACTACGCATAATGAACTAAATGTATGTCGGACGGCTGATGATCAATAATAAGTAATTTTATCTTAAATAATGAGTCAAAATGAATAGCCCCTAGTCTGGCTAGGTTTTGTGCACGGCCAATGAAGTGTACCAATAGCCCAGAGTCTGGCTAGGTTCTGTGCATGACCAATGAAGTGAACCTATAGCCCCGAGTCTGGATAGGTTCTGTGCACGACCAATGAAGTGTACCAATAGCCCTGAGTCTGGCTTGGTTCCGTGCATGACAAATGAAGTGCACTAATATCCCCGAGTCTGGATAAGTTCTGTGCACGACCAATGAAGTGCACCAATAGCCCCGAGTCTGGATAGGTTTTGTGCATGACCAATGAAATGCACCAACAGCCCAGAGTAGGTTCTATGCATAACCAAATGAAATGCATCAACATCCTCGAGCATGGCTGGACCAAGAGCACATAGTCCATGAGATAAGTGCTACAACTATGATTAATGATTAAAATATTGCACAAGCAAAGTGCATAACAACCTGAAGTGTGGCCAGAACAAATGAAACATCAAAGCCTGAATATAAGATAGAGTCCCTGGTAATGAAATTATGCAGTAAAACATTAATCCGGAGCAATTAAATTGATATATTCATTACCAGAAGGGCGGATACACTCGGGATAACACAATGGTAAATAAAACAAATTACTACACATGATACTCAAAACTTAAATAAATGAAGCTAATACTGAACGCGCGCGTCTTAATCGTCCGACATCAACAACTAACTCATTTTCTTGATTTTCCATCTGAACACAAGCATTGAAAAATATTTCAGACGCCTCGGTGTAGACCATAGCCTTTTCTGCTGAAGGATCGACCCGATAAGCACTCAGCCAATCCACATACAAGTCCATTGCGTGGAAATATTATGTTTGTCTCGCATCAAACATCTCTTCACAATTTCGTACAAGTCGAGCATTCCCATCGATAGTGGCTTGCAACAACTACACCTTTTGTCTCCTAAGGGATGAAGACAATGCATTGATTGATTCTTCCATTAATTCGAAAAGTATTCTTTCATTGATAAAGATGGCATATATATAAGAAAAAAATAAATAATAAAAATAAATAAGGATAGCGCGCGAAGTGCCCTGTGAACTTCAGCAAGTGCGACTTCAATAGATCTCACAGTACGACCCACCTCAACACAATGAAAGTAAGTAACCAAACGTTGCTCGCAGAAATAACCAAGATATTCAAGAAGGGCCATATTAGGCAACCCGCCTTCACTTTGAATCTTAATCACAAGATGGTCCGCAGTCGCTAACTGTTCATGCCAGCAAGAATTCTCGATCTCAAACGTATCACGCGTAAGACACATCACCTCCAAAAGGCGATTTAAGTACCTCACTTCTAAAACCAATCTCACACGACTAACCATAAAACAAGAGATAAACACTTAAGAATTAAATATTTTGATAAATAACGATGAGTCTTATATATATATAACCGAACAACACAACACCCAAGAAAAAATTTATGAATACCTAAAATGAAATAAAAAATGATAATAATGATGATGATGCCAGTAATCCTCTTTGGAGCGTTTAGTTATAAGCGAGCGGAAATAAGAAATGTCTTCATCCAGGTCATGCATCATCAACTGTACTTCACCATACTGAGTAGTGGAGTTGGTCTAAGCATTTTGCACCTCTTCAAGCACCTGATGAATTTTGTGCATAACATCGCCAGAGGCATGGGCTTCTAGAGCCATGTCTAGCGTTTCCTTATGCTCCTCATAGGCTTTACGAGCTTTATCCATAGCAATCAATCAATGATTTTGTAGAATCCCAATTTCGTCCTTTAACAATAGCAAACGAGCTAGTTCCGTTTTCCTATCGGTAGGATGAATAAGAGCGGACACAACACACATAGTCAAAACACATCCACGAATATTAGAAACCGCTTTTTGATCGACGAACGCATGGCAACCAGCTATTTCTTGCTCGATATCAGTCTTCATAATTATCAACTCTTGAAATAACTGCTCGGCCTTGTTTCGAGCGAAAACAGTATCATCTAGCGCGGGCTTCAGTTCTAGAGTCAATCACCCAGACGCCCGCATCCTCTGATCCATTGAATATGTCTCACACTGCTCATCAAACTGCGCGCGTGTGGCCACTATATTCGCCATTCTGACTTCTCTGAGCATCTCTACTTCAGCCTTTACCAACAGCAAGCTAGTTAATCTATGATTCTTCTCATAAGGAATGACCAGAGTTGGAACAGGAGCCAGAGCCAAAGCGTAACCATGTAAACGATGACCAATCTGCAGCAAACCACAATTCACAGCAGAGACAATGAAGGAAACTTGAAAACACCAACTGAAGTGATCTTACTTACCCATATTTATAGGAACAAAATGATAACACCACATTAATTACCACTCAACTATAATAATAAATACTAAATAACTGAATAATAAAATATTTTTGGCAAAAAACAAACCACCCAAACAAAAGAAAAGAAATCATTGTTCAAAGTCCACTCATAAATCAATTAAAGGATCAGTTAATATCCAAAGCGATTAGCTCCGCCCTCTTCTTGATAATACGCGCGTTAACCTCCTCAGCAGCAGTTCGGGCAGTCCTCAATTTCTCAGTAGCTCGCCCAACATCCGCCATTAGCCGTTCATATGCCTCCTTCTTGATACTAGCAACATTGAGAAAGTTCCTATACTCTCGATCCAGCTCTTCAATTTCACGGGGAAATATATTTCGCGCGTTGTGACTCGCCTTTCCCACGTCCAATAAATTCTTGAGCCATTGAATTGGAAATCGGAGAGTTAGATAAGTTTGAATGAAGGCGTCCCACTTTCTGAACATAGCTGGGTCGATAGGAGTTTCCTCCGCTTGAGAAAGGTCGTCCGCTATATCCAATAAATCCTCATTAGCCACAACTAAAGAATTAGCATGCATCTCTTCGTGAACACACATATGGCCGAATATCTCCACTATGCGTCGATAATTAGACTCTTTAGTAGAAGGAATCCATAATCCATGAACCATCTCAAAGCGGTTGTTAACACCAGCTTCCGTCGCCGAAATAGTACGAGGATAGCG
Source organism: Papaver somniferum (assembly GCF_003573695.1). NCBI lineage: Eukaryota > Viridiplantae > Streptophyta > Magnoliopsida > Ranunculales > Papaveraceae > Papaver > Papaver somniferum. Next base: position 1,728,974 of record NW_020644373.1, read on the forward strand.
GAACTGCGGATCTTCCGGAGCCGCCATAAATTCAGCATCAGCGTCCAATCTGCAAGAAACCTTAGGGAATTTCTTAGAAGGCTTTTGTCGTTTATCGTTAGCACTTCCGTACTCGCTACCTTTAACCTGCATATTCGAGTCGCTCCCCTTACCATATGCACCATCCCGCTTTCCCATATTCTAAGAAAAGAAAAGAAGGCATGGATTGACATCCCAAAACAACAACAAAAAAACAATGATGGCGATAAAGAACGCATAACACATACCGGATCGGAGGAAGGGGGAAGATTGGTAGGAGAATGAATCGATCGACGAGAGGAAGAAGAAGATCTTGGCACGCTGGCTCCGGGTGGCCTAAGCAAGAGACGAAAGAAAGAGAGAAAAGAGGAAGTAAAATTTTTTTTATCAAGAATATGTAAGGAACAAAGATGTATATATATATATATATATTACTAGGTTCATTCAATAATAACAACATAATATTTTGACTGGCACGTGTCAATGATTAAAGCCCAACAAGAGGTAGTACAGTATACTCATGAGACTTAGAAGAGGAAGAGTTCTGATTTTCGGCGCTACCTTTAGGCCCACTATCTTCCTGGGAATAATCACGAACAGAACGATCTGACCCGGACTCGCTCGCTGCACCTAGCATATCGGAAGGAGTATGAAAAGGGTGATTAGGATCCGAGAATCGTCTTCACAATCAGAGGGCGAGTGGAGTGTAAGGTCATACGAGGAGAAATCACTTCATGACCACTTTTACTGATCGCTCGGCCTAGCTGACGTTCGACACATTCAATAAATGAGCTTGCAGAAGGTGACCCCACTTTTGGAGCCTGCGGAGAAAATGGAAGGGAAGTATTAGCAGAATGAATGGAAGGCAACCGCGGAACAGGGAGTACACCAGCGTCTCGCTTTATCTTCTTCACCATCCGGTCAGCCCTCCATTCGTGAAAACAATATGACACAAACAAATATAAAAGAAACTAAGGCAGGATTCAGCTAGAAGCAAAGGAAGAGAAGGAAAGAAAGGATACCATAGCAGGAGGATACATGACAAGGGGGATTTCCAAGGGCTTCACTGATGTATTTTTTTAAGTGGTAAATACAGTTCGTTCAACTCGGACTTGTGTAGACTCAATTTCAGACTTAATAATAGAAAACAATAAAAATAAAGAAAATATATACACAAGGTTTGTCACAATGTCGAGAGATTACTGAGACTCAGGATTCCACCAAACCTCATACCATGTGGTTCAAAAATCAATTCTTAGACAATTATAGCTCTTGTTTATTGACTCTAATTCTTTGCCAGGGTAGACTTTAAAAAGATTAAATGTAAATCACTAGCATGATGCATCAAAAGTACTTAGACCAAGCATACATCATCATACGACTTCACAACTAATTAAGAAAAATCATAAAACGATTAAATTAATGCAAAAAGTCATAAAAAGAATTAAATATAATTACCACACATATGAAATATGGCTTCCTCCGTCATCCCAGTGTTGGGGTTTAGCTCCTCATATTAATCATGATCTCAAAATATGTGTTTGTTGCTCAAAAGATGATTAAAAGAGTGAAAAGTAATAACACAGACTGTTTGCAACAGTGTATTGGTGTTGCAAAACAGCTGTTACAATGGAACTGTTACAGAAAAACTGTTGCTTTGTCGCTGATTTAAGACTGCCCTGAAATAAGACTGCCCTGAACAGCTTAATGTTCTTCAGCTGTTAAACAGTGACACTTTTCTGCGACTATCTACCGAGGGTCAATGTTCTTTAGTTGTTCTTCTTCTTCAACAGCAGCAGCAGCAGAAACAGAGTTTGGTAAAGCTCTGATTTCTTCTTCTCTGGCTCTCCTTAGGTTCCCAAACTCTCGACACCTCTTCTATATGACCCAATACATCTATTTATATCAAAAATACCGATTAAATCTCTCCCAAATCTTCCAAAATCTTTTTCCTTCTCTTTACGGCCAAGTTGCGAGAATTTCTTGTTTTAGGATTTCTACGCGTTTCTGAGCTTTCCTTTTTATTCTAAACTCTTCCTTAGATAGATACGGGAAGGTTTACAGCGTTTTAATCTCTCTAAAATTCCCTAAAACAGGTCACACACGTGACTTTCCATATTTTCTTATTGTGAGAAAAATCCGTCGTTTGAGCCCAATCTAATCGATTTAAACACCCATATCAGATTCCTAGACCCATAAGGAGTCTATGCTATGAAAATCAGAGGTTTAATCGACCTTAAACTCCTCCAAATCACGATTGCAAAAACTTCTCTTTAGCTACACTTTTTTTCCCGCCAAAACCTGATTTTTGAATGTTGAAGATGGTTGCCCCTTATCCAGAGTAGGGGTGCGATTAGCCGATGCCTGGAAATGGGATGCCCCTTAGTAATTAGGTTACCCCTTATCCAAAGTGAGGGTCTGAATAGCAAATGTCCTCCCATGAACGCAAAAAACACTTTTCGAGCCAATTTCGCCGCAAAATCTTATTTTTCCAAAAACACCTACAAGACATAAAAAGCCAAAATAAATACAAAATCGAGCACTAACAATATATACAATTGAGATTATATCAGACACAAAAATGTGTCTATCAAATACCCCCGAACCTCTTATTTGCTAGTCCTCGAGCAAAAATAAAATAGAAATAAAATCCTAACTCACTGTCGCAGGCATCTTCGATTGCATTTAGCGTATGCAATAAGCCTTTAAACCCCTAGGTGTCCTTAGTGGCGGAGTGTTGTCTCCGGAGGGCTTACCAAAGGTATACCCACAAAACCTTTTTACTCCAGACCCTAGCTATCTACACAGAACCTTGGAAGGCACTAAAGAATCTCCTTGGTTGGCATACTTATTGACTACAGGAGGAAGTACCCTGATGCGAAATTCCAATTGTTGTACACGAGTTTGTACTCAAGCATACTAAAATTCATATGAAGTGACATAGCCCTACTCAGATAGTCCCACTATGGACATCAATATCCGGAGTCAAAACTAATCACATGGATAGATCTAGAATATGGATATAGAAAAACATAGATGGTTTTGATGTTTACTAGGTGAACGGTGTTTCTCATATCTATCTGAAGGCCTCCGCCAAAATGAACCTATCCTAATGGAATGAGATACTAGTCTGACTAATATCAACACACTGGCATATACAAAGGAACCAGTGATTGATAATCCTAATTCTAGGTCAACACAACTGGCATATACAAGGGTTCCAGTGGTCGACTTTATTGAATTTATTCCAGTTGGTCTGATGGTCTGGTCTTTTTTTTTTCAACTCTTTTTTTCAACTCTTTTTTTTTTCCAATTTTTTTTTTTTTTGTATCTCAATCACTCTAATTCACCCTAGCATTGGTAATAACTTGAATCGTGAGCCCCACCTAATCACTTAGAGAAACATAGTTTAAAAACAAAACAAAATAAAAACAAAAGTGAAAAGGACTCAACGAGATATGGTGAAACTATCATGTTATTTCTAACACTTGAGCTCTGTGCTTTTATGAATAGACTCTTTAGATGTTACCATCTAGTCAGATTGGTTCCTCAACTCCTACAACCAAAATGCTTCCATGCACTTAGATTGGTTAGTGTCATCCTTAATAGGGATAAATTTCTAGGCTCTGGAGTTTAATTATTGCAACTAAAAAGTTTCTCCTATACCCCCAAACTTAAATCTAACATTGTCCTCAATGTTCTAAAGATCAAATTAAAAGCATGAACAAGGAGAAACTGTTACTATTTGAAGCAAAAGAGATAAGGAAAGATATTACCGTGTTGCATGAGAATGGGTTACCTCCCAAGAAGTGCGAAGTTTAATGTCTTCAGCCAGACTAAGAAAGGATTAGTCACCTTATAAAATCATAAAGTAATAGCTGAAATATCTGTGGGTCATCAAAACCAAATAGAGCTATCAAAAGTAAAAGGAATCTGCAACATGCCAAGAAAATGAACAAATAAAGCATACCCTTGTCTAGTTTCCTGTTTAAGACAGCTACATCTAGTTGTGGTTCAGGTTCAGGATCTATAACTGGGTCCAAATAAAATATTTTCATGGATTGCATTTCCTCATAGGTTAGATCCAAATGTTCAGGTTCTAGAGTTTGGAAAAAACTCAAATAAAAACTTAGAAGCACATAATAATAACCTGAATAATTGAGGATCCTCTAAGTCAATCAGATTTGACTTACATAGCTGACCACAATAAGAGTGGTGATCTTCCTTAAATAAGTATGTCGACTCTAATCTCCTAAAGTAATTAGGTTTAGTCTCAAAACTTAATATTCGACACATTTGAAAATCAAACATTCCCACATTTGGAAGAAAAATATTTTGTGGGAAAACAAAGTCAATCTGGGTATCATAGCCTGGGTAAACCACATCAACCAGAGGATGGGTTTCTAATAACTGAAATTTCTTGTGGACATCACTAGGTTCAGGAAAACGTGTATGAAGATAATCTTGTAAAATGTTTGAGGCACATATGTCAAGTCCCAAGTGAGGGACCTTTCTAAGAGTTAAATCACATGGAGAATGATAATCACCCCCAAACTTAGAGTTTTCAGTGTCTCTAGAAAGACTAGTCACAACTTCCCTAATTTCAAGGTCATCTAATTCATGAAAATGGTCAATTGATTCTTCTAAGTCGGGTACATCCTCACTCATCTCGACGAGTTCATTTTCTTTTTCTAAGTCTATTGTTTCTAAATCGCTAGACTCAATATATACTCGTTCCTCTAAACCATTATTAGTTTCGTAATCAAAAGGAAATACTACATCGTCTAAAACGGGGGTATCTCTAGTCAAATCCTCGTCCTTTTGAATAGGTGAATAATTATTAAAATTATTTGGATTTGAACTAGAAATAATATTATTATTAAGCTCAGTTGGAGTAGCAAATTCCTGATCACTATGCCTATTTATTCCAAATTCTTCATCAACACTATCCTCATCATAATCATTATAATAACATGAAAATGGTTGAACCTCATCTAAACAACAAGTAGTGTTACCAATTATATCCCCGTCATCCTGTTTATGCAAATAACTATCCTCATTTTCAAGGGTATTATTGGAGACACTGTATTGAAAATTAAGATTATTTCGAGCAATTCTTTCGTTCGTCTCAGCAATCAGCTTGAGGGATTCCTCTATAAAAAGTTTTCTTTCGTCATAAACTAAGTTATTCATCTCAGCTATCCTACGTGTTGACTCTTCTAATTTCCTGAGAGACTCTTCTAAAGGAGAAATATAAGAATTTTGCTCATATGACCAGTGCGTATGTGGATAGTAATTGGGATCACCATGGTATGGACCATAATCTTCAAAAGGTTGATGTTCCCAACCACTATTCACACTATGGTCAAAGTAGTAACGTCCATTTTGAAACTCGGTCGGATGTTCGTTGTATTGGCTATTGTAATACCAGTTCGACATTCTACTGCAGGGGTGTGAGTTGTCACACAAAATAAAACCCACTGACATGGGATTCGTGGGTGGATAGAGTCTTACCTCCCGTACCAGACGGGCGATGAACCGTTGAAGTCGACTCAGGCCACCGACTCCAATGTCAGTGTATGAACCCGAGGGGCCGAGACAGTATCGTAACTGTCGTCCTTCCCTGCAAACAGTTTATATTTAATTTTTAACCCTTCCTTAAGGTTTCAAAATAATAATAATGTCCAGTCCAAAAATAAAGTCCAAAACTAAAAATGTCCAAAAAGGAAAAGAAAAATTACAAAAATAAAATCCTATTTACAGTTTCTAAAAATAAACAAAATAACTATATACAAAATCTTCTTCTTCACTCCTTTCAGATTCTTCTTTTCTTTCCTTCTTTGGCGATGCTTTCCTTTTATAGTACTTTTCTTTCCTTGTAGCTTCGCTCCAAATCTGAAAAGAATCGAAAAATACCAAAACGCGTAAAAAAGAACAAAAAAAAATAATAAAAATAAACCTAAAACAAATCTAAATACAAATCCGCGTCGGCGGCGCCAAAAATTGATGTACTTTTTTAAGTGGTAAATAAAGTTCGTTCAACTCGGACTTGTGTAGACTCAATTTCAGACTTAATAATAGAAAACAATAAAAATAAAGAAAATATATACACAAGGTTTGTCACAATGTCGAGAGATTACTGAGACTCAGGATTCCACCAAACCTCATACCATGTGGTTCAAAAATCAATTCTTAGACAATTATAGCTCTTGTTTATTGACTCTAATTCTTTGCCAGGGTAGATTTTAAAAAGATTAACTGTAAATCACTAGCATGATGCATCAAAAGTACTTAGACCACGCATACATCATCATACGACTTCACAACTAATTAATAAAAATCATAAAACGATTAAATTAATGCAAAAAGTCATAAAAAGAATTAAATATAATTACCACACATATGAAATATGGCTTCCTCCGTCATCCCAGTGTTGGGGTTTAGCTCCTCGTATTAATCATGATCTCAAAATATGTGTTTGTTGCTCAAAAGATGATTAAAAGAGTGAAAAGTAATAACACAGACTGTTTGCAACAGTGTATTGGTGTTGCAAAACAGCTGTTACAATGGAACTGTTACAGAAAAACTGTTGCTTTGTCGCTGATTTAAGACTGCCCTGAAATAAGACTGCCCTGAACAGCTTAATGTTCTTCAGCTGTTAAACAGTGACACTTTTCTGCGACTATCTACCGAGGGTCAATGTTCTTTAGTTGTTCTTCTTCTTCAACAGCAGCAGCAGCAGAAACAGAGTTTGGTAAAGCTCTGATTTCTTCTTCTCTGGCTCTCCTTAGGTTCCCAAACTCTCGACACCTCTTATATATGACCCAAGACATCTATTTATATCAAAAATATCGATTAAATCTCTCCCAAATCTTCCAAAATCTCTTTCCTTCTCTTCACGGCCAAGTTGCGAAAATTTCTTGTTTTAGGATTTCTACGCGTTTCTGAGCTTTCCTTTTTATTCTAAACTCTTCCTTAGATAGATACAAATCTTTGGGAAGGTTTACAGTGTTTTAATCTCTCTAAAATTCCCTAAAACAGGTCACACACGTGACTTTCCATATTTTCTTATTGTGAGAAAAATTCGTCGTTTGAGCCCAATCTAATCGATTTAAACACCCATATCAGATTCCATGACCCATAAGGAGTCTATCTTATGAAAATCAGAGGTTTAGTCGACCCCAAACTCCTCCAAATCACGATTTCCAAACTGCTCTTTAACTACACTTTTTTTCCCGCCAAAACCTGATTTTTGAATGTTGAAGATGGTTGCCCCTTATCTAGAGTAGCGGTGCGATTAGCAGATGCCTGGAAATGGGATGCCCCTTAGTAATTAGGTTACCCCTTATCCAAAGTGAGGGTCCGAATAGCAAATGTCCTCCCATGAACGCAAAAAACACTTTTCGAGCCAATTTCGCCGCAAAATCTTATTTTTCCAAAAACACCTGCAAGACATAAAAAGCCAAAATAAATACAAAATCGAGCACTAACAATATATACAATTGAGATTATATCATACACAAAAATGTGTCTATCACTTCACTTCCGGAGGACGCCTTATCTTCTTAGAACTCGATGAAGAAGGTAAAGAACTACTTTTCCATCCTCTTGAGGATATTCATCACCCGGAAGGGGATCCCGGCTGGTAACGAGCGGATGAAGAGGGATACCTTTTTTGTTAGAGGAAAGCTTGTACTTTCCGGCAACCTCATCACTTACCTTCACGCGTCCTGATGCATGCATTTCCTTGAAATCGTCCTTGGTTAGAGCCGGTGGAGCGTATGGATCCTTGATAAGAAGGTTTAACACGTTTCTACTGACACCATTGCGATATCCGAGCCATTCATTGGTGACGCTAACGGGCCGCTGGGATTGAGGATGAAAGAAATAAAAATAGCACTGTCGATCACTCATCTGAATTTCATCTTTAAAAACGAAGCGATTAAAGCTCTTTCGGATCTCCATCTCCTCAGATGAGGAAGGGAAAGGGGGGTTAAAGGGAACCCCTTGGTCAAAACCAAGTTGGCGAGCAACATGAACGGTGTTGTATGCCTCGGATGAAAACCTCCCACCATGAAATTCTGGGAGACGTACTGGTAAAGTATAGACAATAATGTCAAAATCCTCGGATGAAGGCATATCCGCAGAAGACATTTTCCGTGGAGACTTGATAACGAAACTATAATGCAATGAGCCAGTGCGACCATCTTGATAAGTGATAGGGTTGAAATCAGCTCCATTGTCCATGAAATCTTTGAGCTTAGCCTTAGCCAGAAAACCCTTCTTATGATAAAGACCCATCCGAGGATAAGACTGAGGCACCGTTACGAGTCGCTTGGAACCATCCTTTTGAATAACTTCTTATTTCCGCGAGAGAGCAAAAGGATTCAGCTGAGGGGGACTGTATGAAGGAAAGCATTCCCAAGCCCATGCCTGGATAAAGTTAGCAGGCAATAAAGTTTCTACATCATGAAATCCGTCCATACAACGAATGTCACGCGCCAGTAGATCGAAATGATGATACAAACCACCTAAGAACATGGGAGCGAGAGGGAACGATACACCGCGAGACATCAACAGTGTCGTGGGGATGAGCTCATTCTTAATAGTGTCTCGGGGACTGTACTCGAACACGGCATGGCATAAACAAAAGAGAAGGAAAGATGTTAATTCTGCTCGATCTGATTCCCATTCATGAGGAGGTACGCCCTCTCATTCCCCGGAAATTACAGGGGACCAATATCTGATCCATCAAGAGAAAGAAGCATGGCGCTGCCCGGACTTAGGTTTCTTACTGCTCTTGGTTGCCTTTATCTCCCTTACGTCATCATATTCTTCAGAAACGGATGACTTCGGACGATCAGCCTTGATGGTGGATGCCATAAGCTTTGAGGAAGATGAAACATTAACCGAGAACTATGTGCAGCGGACGAAGCAGCCTTTCCTTTTCTCCTACCCCCCGAGCCCTCTGCTTCATTTGGAGCCTTAGTTTTGATCTCTACTTATGGGTCGCCTCACCCCAAGAGAATAAAAACGTATGAGGATTGATTCCCCAGCGTGCACATAAGCGTACCAAGCTATCATGATCTCGCAAGACGTATCTAAACTTCGAAGCCTTATAGCAGCTTATATGCCTAAGGAACAGATAGTCCTCACATGATCTGGATTGGAGAAAATATAATCTACCCACGGGTCCCAGGAGGCATGAGACTCAGCGTACGAGCGTAACATGATGGTAGGAAAGACATAATCTCCCCTATGAACCGCTAAACGAGGCATCTCCTCGGAAGCGGGTATTGGAGGCACATCTGCTTGAGGGCGGATAAGCCAATCTATATGTGCGGACGGATGAAATGGGTGAGAATTTAGCATGCGCGAAATCCAATTATCATCAGTCGGGAAAAGAATAGAACCATCATCCTCGCAGGCGGCCATAGCTTATCTTTAAGTTGGGGAGTGCTCCTTAACTCCTCCAACTTGTATGGTTCTGATCTGAGGGGCGTGTCATGATTGGGCAATTCATTAGACATAGAGAGTGAGAAAGGGAATAAATAGAAAGGGATGTGAGAAGAATGATGACTGAGAAGCGAGGTCCCTTCTATTTATAGGGAGGTAAAAGAAGGAGCAGTTATTGGATGAGCCAGTAACTGCAGCATCCCAAGGGTCGTGAATTTAAACCGCCCTGACTCACCAGTTGTAACCGTCAAAGTGTCATCAACATGTGACTATTTACACGGTCTTTGACTGGTCAAACAGTCAGGGGACTAATGTTGATACATGAAAATAATCAACCTTGAAATAGATAGCCTCTTAACCTCTTGAGGGTTTCATTTAGAATGGAGAGATTAGGGGACTAGGCCTAACCCACAAGGATGGGATAGTTCTATTCCATCCAAGAGTATATTAAATTAGTTGGGCTTTAGCCCAAGAAGAAAGCCTCTTAGGGTTTGCTAATAACTTAAGGAAAGGGAAATGTAGTTTAGTAATATGTTCTTATGGGCATTTATCCATAAGATGGTCATTATAAAAGGGGAAAGAAGGCACGCTTATTGAGACATAATTAATCCACCATTACCTCTCATAAACCTCTCTACACCTTGGGAGTACTTTCTGTGATTAGGGATAGTTCCTCCTTCCCACGTTTTACCTCATCAACACCTGGTTAGATCAATCTATCCAATAACTACCAAATTAGTCAAGTTTAGATTCACAATAAATCGATATATATTCCAACAAGAAACTATAAAGTGATAACGATGTTACACAACTAATTAATCGTATAAATCCAGTTCTAGTTGGATCCCATCCGATCAAGGTTTGTGCACACCCAAAGATATGGGAACTTATAAGAAATCTTCTTTATCTTCAAATCTTCTTTAATATTTAATAAACACCTGCACAAAACCATTTGAATCTCTTGTGATCAATCACACATAGAATGGATTCTGTTAACATGGATTATCACAAGATGTCTTTAGATCTACAAACAGTTCTAAATATCCCGTGGATACTTCGATCTAGTTTGTTTGAATCTTATATCAGAAGAGAAGATTCTCAATAATAAACAAACTTGGTGCAATCAAAGTTTCAACAACCGTTAGTCAACCAAATCAACCGAAAACTAATAACACTGCAATTATCTGGTTTCCCACCAATGGTACTCGTAGAGATTCTTGATCCCACATAAGTCTTTAAACAAGCGATCGTAAGAGATTTCTCCTAATTATGGTACTTTCCTCTCAAGATAGAAGGATCCACCAGACACAACAAAAAGATGAAGTTTTCCAGGCTCTTAGGATAGTTTGCTAGAAATGCAAACTTAGGTATTTATAGACCAAGGATGTTTGGACATAAAGGAATTTCCAAAACCGAAAATATTCTCAAGATATGCAATGAATGGCAGAATTCGGTTTTCCTAATTCCAATAAATGTTTGTCCAATATTTCTGAAATCTCTCAATAGAAAATATCCAATTAGTAAATGCACATTACTAATTTTTATTCTCTAGAGATATGCATTTAATTGCTGGTAATTAAAGCATATACAACCAAAAACCTTAATTAAAATATTCTCAATTTATTTCGGCACAGGATCTCCTTGAGTACTAAGGAATATCTTTGAACAATAAATGATAAGAGGTATTGAAAGTGTTCAAAATATGTTGACATATTTTCACTATAAATCCTTATTCATATTTACATGGATTTACATTCTAGGAATCGGTTATACCACACTTTCAAACAAGTTTAGAATTGATTCACATGTATTCCAAGATCATTATGTGATTGATCAAATATCAAATCACATACATGGGTCCAATCGGTTCTACCAATCACTAGGATCGGTTATACCTTAATATGGAAACGCTTGTGATCAGTCACACAAGTTACCAGGACCGGTTACATCAGTTACCAGGATCGATTACGTTAATTACTAGGACCGTTTACCATATACTCATGGTATTGCTTGTGATCGGTCACACCAATTACCAGGATAGGTTACACCAATTACCAGGACCGGTTACACTAATTACAAGTATTGATTACACACACTCTGTGATCTTTCACACCAATTACTAGGATCAGTCACACCAATTACAAATATCGATCATACCATCTCGTGGTGATTACTTAGGATCAGTTACACCAATTAATAAAAACTAGTCATACCAAATCATAAGTTAGGCACTGTGATTAGTTATACCAAGATACATAACAAAGTTACGATCGGTTCTACCATCTCACACACATTGGTAATCCAAAGATTTGCAATGAATACCTGCCAATAAGCCTAGAGATTTCCCTTTCGATTCATAAAACAAGTTCATGAATGTACTTCCTTTAAAAAAATATGTAAAACTTTGTTTCTTCTGATGAAATCTTCACCATAACCCATTCACATAATCATAGCAATATATACAAGATTATGTGGACGTCATATCTACGAAGTTCAAAAGATAAGCATTATACTTCGTAGTCTAATTCCCTAATACTATGATCATAAAAATATGAACATCTCACATTACTAGATTATCATACAATATGTACAGTATACATAGCTTCGGAATTATGTTTTCAATATAGCACGACTTGAAAGATACGTTGGAAATGAAAGCAGTTCAAGTCAATATTACTAACCTCAAGAGGAAAGATGATGTTGTCATTATAGTTCGCTTCTTCTTCACTTTCTTCAGGTATTCGGAGTAATACTTGTATGTCTCAACATTCCTAGGCTTTCTAGTCTAACCTAAGCGAAGTTGACTCTAGTATACAATCAACCGACTTTAGATGAGTTTTGAATCACTAAAATATGACAACCAAACTTGACATACCAACGCTTGGTGAGTTCAACCGATCTATGCACTAACAAAAAGGATCGATTACACAACACTCTATGATCGGTCACACCAATTACTATGATCGGTTACACCAATTAATAGGATCTGTCACACCAATTACAAATATCGATCATACAATCTCATGGTGGTTACTTAGGATCGATTACACAAATTAATAAAAACCAGTCATACAAAATCATAAGTCAAGCATTGTGATTAGTTATACCAAGATACATAACATGGTTACGATAGGTTCTACCATCTCACACATATTGGTGATCTAAATATCTGCAATGAATATCCGTACCAATAAGACTAATGATTTCCCTTTCGATTCACGAAGCAAGTTCATGAATGTACCTCATTTAAAAGAATGTAAAAGATTATTTCCTAGGATGAAATCTTCACCATAACCCATTCACATAATCATAACAGTATATACAAGATTATGTCGATGTCATATCTACGAAGTTCAAAAGATAAGCATTATACTTCTAGTCTAATTCCTTAATACTATGATCATACAATTATGACCATATCACATCATTAGAGTATTATACAATATGTACCAGTATATACAGCTTCGCAGTTATGTTTTCAATATAGCACGACTTGAAAGATACGTTAGGAATAAAACAGTTCAAGTCAATATTACTAACCTCAAGTGGAAGGATGATGTCATCGTTGTAGTTCGCTACTTATTCACTTTCTTCAGGTCTTCGGAGTAATACTTGTACGTCTCAACTTTCCTAGAGTTTCTAGTCTAACCTAAACGAAGTTGACTCTAGTATATAATCAAACGACTTTATATGAGTTTTGACACACTAAAATATGACAACCAAACTTGACATACCAAAGCTTGGTGAGTTCAGCCGAGCTATGATCTAACAATATCCCCCTTTGTCAATTTTAGTGGAAAAACTCTTATTATATATGGATAAACAAATTACATAAGAAATTCATTTTATATACGCTTGATTCCAAGTTTCAACAACACAATAACCTGCATATATTCAATCAATAAATGCCGACATTTGAATAACAAAAGCTTTTACTCCCCCTAAGGGTAAGCTAGGTAAATAATCAATTGGAACATCTTTTTTATTCCCCTTTTGTAGTCAAATACTACAACAACAATATAATATGTTTCTTCCCCTTAGTCAATGCTTTACTCTTTCGTTAGATATAACTTTTAAGCACAATTTTCCTTTCCTTAGTGATTGCTAATCACTTGTTTACTCCATATATTTCTCCTCCTTTTTGTCAGAAAATGAGAAACGTTCGAGCAAATAAAGGAAAAACCGAAAGGATCTTACAGATCTAAAAGACTTGTGAAGAACCTATAAGAGTTAAGCACGAAGGTTTCGCATACCACTTAAGATAACCAATATTAAAACCGAAACTACAAGTAATTTAGTTTTAATATGTTATCAAGGAAACAATTTTCTGAAGAAATTTTCCCTATTATTTTAACAAATCGACTAAGAAACTTAATTCCCTTGTTAAACCGATTGCGTATGCACAATCGCTTATTTTGATAAGACCAAAATAGAGATCAGAATTAACTTTGTTTCTCTCATCAGGCTCTAATTATTCAGACAATAACTTAAACCTTTCCCTTTAGACAAGACAAACATTAGGTTAGTTAACTAGTTTTTCTTTTCAAGGAATTCGATTAGACTTGAATAACCGAATCCTCCAATTTGATAAGTCTAACTAAGATCAGAATTAACTTAGTTTCTCTTATCTGAAATCAATTTAGACTAAACAAATGATCCCGTATTTTGTTAAGCCATAAACAATACATACAAACCAAAATAAATTGACTTGCACAATTAATTTCTTAATCGAAAGCAATTGAAACAAACACAGACATTATAGCACTGCAATTGCACCGAATTTCGTAAAGCAAAAACATTTGATACCCAGCAATAAAGAAGACACCAAACAATAAGCCAAATAAATTGACACAGTTTTTCTTAACCGGAAACAATTGAATCATACACATACACATCCATACACAATAATGGAACATATCAATTGTACCGAAATTTTGTTAAGCAAAAGCAAAATATATGCAATATAAATAGGCTCTTCTTAAACAGGAAAACGATTAACTAACAAATTTGTTACCTCAAATTCCGCAGCCTCTTCTCCCCAGAAATATATATCATTAAGCGCAAGTTCAAGTAAAACTCTCCCTCAGTGTGTTGTCATCCTATCGCAAGAACAAAAGCAACTTTACCAGAGAAAGGTTTAATCGGTTTTAACTAATGCGTGCCAATAGCAAAAGTTAAAAACCCGAAACACATATGTTATGCTAAACACAACTCATGTAAACATACATTGATTCAACATATTTTGACTTTTCACATATGAGTTTCAATCGGAACATCTTATGATCCTTTGATAAAGCCTACCAACATGGGCTAGAACTTAATCCCGCTAAATAAAAAATCCACACAAACCATAAGGGTCACATCATATGAGATCGTATATTAAGGTTGATGGAAACCGAAATTAGACATCCCATAAACCGAATACACATAGAAAAAATATAAATATTCATTCACATGCTATGTAATCAGTAACTATCACAAGAAAAATTATAAAATAATAATTTTATTCATAAATAATGATAGTTTTTTTCAAAATAAACCTTATACAATAATTGAACAAATTCAAAACATTGATGTCTATTTTCTGTAAATAAGAATCTAATCTTATTTTTATGAGAAACTTAATCCTTCATATCAGAACTGGAGAAAGGCAGGTTATTACTTTCAGTCTTGAGCTTGTGAATTTCTTCAAAAAGATAACCTTGTTGTTTAACCTAGATTTCTTGCAGTTGTGATGTTTTCGTGAAGGACTCTTCAAGTACATGTAGTTCTATCTTTGATTGAACACAAAATTGTGTCAACATCTCAATACACTGATCTTTCTTCAGCATATTCTCTCTTTCCTTCTTGCTAAGCCAGTCTCTCTTTTTGATTTTTCTCTTAGGTTTCTTATCATGAAGATATGGTGCAAACTTATCCTTAAAGAGATCTTTCAGATCAAACACCTTTGCAAGAGAATACATTGGAACCGGACTCATAGTTCAAACAAGGAATGACCAGAAAATGAGAGAGATATTTTTATATCTTTCATACTTCTGAAAATATAATATTCCGATAAATATGAATATCTCAAAATATATTTTCAATTACTAGATTTTATTCCCATAATCTACACATAAGTACCTTGATTTTTTGTTCTCACACACATAATTGGCACATAAGGTGAGGATGCAATCTAATACCGAGTAGGTGGTATTGGTATGAGATTTTCTCTCATCATGTGATTTATAACAAACAGGGTGTTCTTGATCTAGTAACGTATGATTCATATATCTTTTCTTGTTACCTCGAATTAACGAAGTTTCCTGAGATTGGTTGGAATTGCATATGCACTCGTTAGCAATTCTTGTTCTTGAGACAGTTTTACACTTTGTCTTATTTTTCCCTTTACCATTAGATGTTTTTTCAACATCGAAAGACATGTGAAAAAGCATGGGTCTAGCAACCACACCCAATATTTCGTTTAGGCAATCTGTATGGACTAACTCCAATATAATTCCAAGAGAATCAACTAGACAGTGAGACTCAATCAAGGAAAATATATCCAAGAGTTATATCTCAATTTGTCAAATCAATCTACAATCGAACTGATAGGAATCTGTGAGCCGGATCAATATGAGAAATAGCTTGGATGGTACCAAAGACCAATACCCAAGTGTCAATCAATTTCAATCAACAACCAAAAGTTGGATTTACCAATTGATTGAACTACGCACAACCTGTGATATTTCAATTATATAGAAAATATAATGCGGAAAAGAAATAACACAGACACTAAAAGTTTTGTTAACGAGTAAACCGCAAATGCAGAAAAACCCTGGGGCCTAGTCCAGATTTGAACACCACACTGTATTAAGCCGCTACAAACTCTAGCATACTACAAGTTAACTTCGGACTGGAATGTAGTTGAGCCCTAACAAATCTCACACTGATTAAGGTACAATCGCGTTCTTTACGCCTCTGAATCCCAGCAGGACTCTACGTACTTGATTCCCTTAGCTGATCTCACCCACAACTAAGAGTTGCTACGACCCAAAGTCGAAGACTTGATAAACAAATCTGTCTCAGACAGAAAAGTCTATTTGAATAGATAAATCTGTCTTCCACAGGAATACCTACGAAGTTTTTGTTCCGTCTTTTGATAAATCAAGGTGAACGGGAACCAATTGATAATCCGGTCTTATATTCCCAAAGAACATCCTAGAAATATCAATCACCTCACAATAACTTAACTACGTGGTAGTATAACAAGTTATTGTGGAATCACAAAGAAACAGACAAAGAGCTTTGTGATTACTTTTTATATCTTACCTATCAGAGATAAATCTAGAGCAAATCTTAGAGAAGATAGTACTCAATACGATAGAACAAAGTAAGATCATAACACGCAACTATAGAGAAAATAGTTGGGTCTGGCTTCAGAATCCCAATGAAGTCGTTAACCTATAATGGTTTTAGGAAAAACCTAGGTTAAAGGAGAATCGACTCTAGTCGCAAATAATATCACACAAGAGGTGTAGGGATTAGGTTTCCCAATTTCTAGAGTTCTCCCTTATATAGTCTTCAAATCAGGGTTTGATAACTTTGGAACAAAGAAATCAATATTCATCGTTAGATGAAACTTGATTCAGGATTCAAGATAATATCTTTCCACCATTAGATGGTCTTTAGATTGTTACACACAAATGAAATATACCTTCGTTTAGATATGGGTAACCGTACCTAAACGTGTATATTGAGTTGGCTCAATAACAGTTAATCGGAGTTAGCCATATGAACACTTTTCTCTTAACCTTGTTCATCTTAACACTTCTATATCAATTGATAATCAAATGAATCTAATTGTATTACTCATTGAGTTGTTCAATTCTTTATATTCTCATATAAGCATACAAGACACAATTGAAGAAAAATCGGATTGATTCAAAAGAATCAGTTCATGAACATTTTAGCCACGGTTTGCAAAGATTGCATTCTTAATTTATAAATGTATTTGTTCATGAGTATGAAATAATACTTAACCGATTTAAGAACTTGAACCACTTAAGTTTGCATACGGGTACGCGAACTTAAGTTCCGGACATTGGTCATAAGCCGACAGTTTGCAAAAGGGTACGTAAACTTTAGCTCCGGACCGAACTCAGTTGAAACCATTTGCACGGATACGCAAACTTGATTCCCAGACTTCAACAGTTAAATCAGTTTGCGAACAGGTATGCAAACTTAAGTACCCTGACTTAAACAGTTGAATAAGTTTGCGAACAGGTATGCAAACTTCCGGTCCTGAATTCCGTCAAAACAGTTCGTACACTAAGTACACAAACTGTAATGTGTCCAGACATGGGTTTTAGATCTTAACTCCCATTTCAATCATTGAAACATTCTTAGAAGACGACAATAGCTGTCTCGCACAAACTATTAGCTTATAAGCAATTTTCAAGTGATCGAATGATCAATACGAAACACTCCGAGCCTACATCAAATGAATGTCTCACACAAATCATGTAAGATGTTACCAGGTGATTTTCACATGATCATCTTTTGACTTTTCTTCAAGAATAATGATGAATGTGGTTAAAGCAGAAAGCTTACCAACACATATTTCGAGAAAGATATAAGCGAGTTAAACTCATCTCGAAATATCAAATGTGTATAATGTAAAGTCTATATAGTTACACGAGTTTTATCTCAATAGAAGATAGAATAAAATAGACTTCTGAGTGATATATGAGTTCAAGTCTCCACATACCTTTTGTTGATAAATTTCCACAAGCTCCTCGTTGTAGTTCTTCGTCTTCAATCGATGAATGCCATGAAGTCTAAAGCTCAACTACACATTCTATCCTAATCCGAGACATAGATATAAGTAGACTAGAAATCAAGACTTATAGTTTTGACAACTAAACTTGACAAACAAGATTGAGATAGCAATGCTTGCGAGTTCGACCGAGCAGTGCTCTAACACCATGTATATTTTTAAAATGGTTAAATCAAAATGGATCAAGAGGGAATCAAATTAAGAATTAGTGCAATATTAGTTGTTTCCTCTTCTTCAGAATTATATGAATCATAGGTCTCGTATAGAGTTACAACTGATATCTTTCTTCCATTGTATTAGTTAAGATTAGGACAGTCTTTAGCCATATGACCAAAACCTTTACACTTAAATCATTGTGGCTGATATTCATCATCTTCTTCTTGATCATTTTTGTTCTTGATTGGAACTCGATCATGAGGCCGAGAAGATCGATGAACATCTTTCATAAATCTCTTGTTTCTTTTCTTTAAGGGATCTCGAAACTGTCTTGTGATCAGTGATAATGTTTGTTCTACATCATCATCAGAATCTTCAGCAATCAATTCATCAGAATCATCCAGCAATCCATTTTTCTCCATAGTAGATTTTGGAAGTTTTTCATCTTTGAAAGCGATTCCTTTAGCTTGAATAGATTGTGATTCATGATCGAAGATTGTTAACTTCCCAACAAGTGTGCTTCGTGCGAGAGTTGAAAGATCGTTTGCCTCTATGATTGAATGCTTCTTAGATTCGTATCTAGATGGAAATAACCTGAGAATTTTGCACCCCATATCCTTTTCAGAAATAGTTTTTCCAAGAGAGAAGAAAAGCATTTACTATCTCAAAGAGTTTAATATGAAACTCTTCTAAAGTATTATTGTCATCCATTCGAAGGTTTTCCCAATCAAATGTGAGAGTTTGAAGTCTAGCTTCCTTTTCTGATGTGTTTCCTTCGAATACGATCTGGAGATTATTCCAAGCTTCATGTGAAGTGTGGCATGTGGATACATGATGTTGGAGATCACTGCTTACAGCATGTATAATAGCATTCAAACCATCTGAATTCTGCTTTGCAAGAGCCTTTTATTCGCCTGAATAATCCACTAAGCGTTTAAACTCAGTTTCCGAACCTTCCATTTTCGGGCGATTATAACCATTGACGACTAATAGCCAAGTATTAAAGTCTCATGATTGAAGAAAATATCTCATAGCAGATTTCCACCATATATAGTTTGTTCCGTCAAATCTTGGCGGTACGTTAACTGAAACCGATTCATGTGAACTCGAGTTCATTTCTTATAGGTTGGATCGCACCAAACACAGATTGTTAGATCTTTTCGTGTTTGCCTTCTCTAATTCCAATTGAAAAGACGAGGATACCCAAATATACCACAATCTTTTTGTTTCAACCTATAAGTCCTCTACCGAAAGTGATCGTCTATGGACAGAGTCGAGACAATACAACTAATCAGTCCACACTTCGTGTGATTGTCTATGGATACAAGATCGAGACAATCGACAACGAAGTATGATACTCGATAATAGCTTCGGACTTAACCAAACTCTATAGGGTCATTATCAAGTAATGCAGAGTTAACGTTTGTGTATTTTACTTTATTGTTAGAACACTGCTCAGTCGAACTCGCATACGTTGCTATCTCAAGCATGTTTGTCAATGTTAGTGATCAAAACTATAGGTCTTGATTTCTAGTCTACTGTAGCTAAGTCTCGGACTAGGATAGAAAGTATAGTTGAGCGCAAGAACTCCATGGCGATCATCATAAAAGACGAAGAACTACTCAAGGAACTGGTGGAACTTCATCGACTAAAAGGTATGTGGAGACTTGTACTTATCTATCACTCAAAAGTATATCTACTCTATCTCCTATCTTGAGACAAAAGTCGTTTTTCTATATAGACTTTGATTATACACATTTGCTATTTCGAGCCGAGTTTATCTCGCTTATCTATTTCTCGAAATATGTGTCGGTGATAAGCACGTAAGTGCTACATTTTATACTCATATTTATATTAGCTAGGACTCGATATTTTGGCTAATAACACTATTTTAGTGCTTTCGTAGATAGTACGAATGAACCCGATCATCGGAAAAATAAGTAGCTAAAGTAGAAGCTAAGGTTGTGTTTGCGGCAAGAGTGATCACTGTCACGCACTGAATCTCAAAATGGAACCAAGTCGCTGGCCAAAGCAAAGCAGAGCTGAACTAATTGTGGGTGGCGGCCATGTTAATATCTTGTGGTAACCGAACCAACAGGGCCGCATCTCGCTGCCAGAAGACTGTGGCATAGTGGGACTTCTTTGCCCACTCAAGGTGTCAAGCACGTGAATTGCATGTGGAGACGAGAGAATCAGAAGGATGAGGATGGTTTCCTACCACATTTCTTTGTGGAAGTAGTCGAGGCAGTGAAGATATATTTTCATTTTCTATAGAAGCAAAGGGACATTTCATTTCTCATTAGCTTTCAATTGAAGACGACTAGTGTTGCTGCCGTGTGTGGCTGTGGATTGAGCCGATTGCAATCGGAGATGGTGATCGAAAGGATTTTCTGGCTGGTGTTACAACATTACAAGTTTCAAGAGAAGTCGCAGGTGTTGGTGGAGAGAATTAAAGGGTAACTGGTGATGATATGGGCATATCCGGAGTTAGTTGGTCAGGGAATATGCGTGGGCTTTGTAAGTTAAGGTTAAGCTGGGATTTCGATGACAAGATGCTCATAAGGTTCGTACTGAGTTACTGGCAATGGTGGATGGCTACAGTTCTTGGTCGGAAAGGAGTTTATGCTGTTTTAGAGTGTATGTGAGCTTGTGCAGTCGGTGGTGCTGGCCTTTATCCAAGTTCAACATTTATTATCTTACTTGGTTTCCAGTATAAGACAATCACGGAGCTAGGCAGCTGAGAAGTTAGAAGTGGAAATGATGCAGCTCTCAGTACTCGGTGTGGATTGGCAGCCAACAAGTTAAACGATCGGAGTTAGTGCAGTGGTGTTTGCTGATACCTGCAATGGCGTTGGCTGAGAAGTTTTGAAGATTGGAGATGGTCAGGGAAGTATTCTGGAGAGAAAGAAGATATGTATCGACTGAAATTGCATCCAGTTAAGTCTTGAGAATGTGAGATTGGTTGAGCACTGAACTGTGGAGTTGTAGCTGAGATGGATAATAACTTTGAGTGTTGGCTAATGATGGTGACTAGTTCATGGGGTTGTTTTATTCGAGATGATTGTAATTGGAGGCTGTATAGAGAGCTCAGTTCTGCGAGATGGGGACTTGAAGATGAACTAGGAAGGACTCCAGGTAACAAAGGGAAGTTAGGGCATGTGTGTTTAGGCAAATGGCTGAGAAGAAGGAAAAGCTTGGTCCTGCTGTTGGCAGCAAAGCAAAGCTCAGGGAGTTGAAAGTGGTGTTTGGCCGGTCATGAGAACGGGTGCCGAGAAGATGGTGAATGGGACTTGACGATGTCCAGGTCTTATTGTTTGGATTTCCTAGCAACACCTATATATACTTCGATTGAGAAGAACAGAAGAGAGGGGATCGGCGGCTGAGAGCCGTAAACAGAGACAGAGAGGAAAGAGAACAGAGGGTTCCGAATTTTCTTTGGCCGCCAATAAGAACAGTGTTACGGCGAAAGATTTGAGCATAACAAAAACAAGAGAAGACGACGATTCCTTCGGTTTAATCTCTCTATTTTTGCTTATTTGTTTTTATGGGTTTTGAGAAATCCATTCTCATGTATTGCTAGATTTTTATAACTAGGGTTTAATGTTTGAAACCACTTTGGTATTAGGCTACTTTGATCGGATTATATAGCAATAGACCATTATGATTTGAATGTGATTAGTTCTTGAATAATTGTTTATTGATTCAATGATAATATGAGTTGTCGCTTCACCGGTTTCTTATAACCTTTGTGCATAATTGTTAGGTTTAAAAATATATTTGTCTCATTATTTGATATTTCATGCTTGGGTGATTTCTTTGATGGGTTATTCTTAGAATAGTCAGATATTATTTATGAATTGATATTTTAGTTTCGTATAATTTTCTTACTAATGCAATTTGATGGTGCATGCTTGGATTTATTTTTTTGATTTGCCATGCTTAGGTTGTCCCAGCGATATTTGCGACTCTAATACATATAATAGGTGATGTCGATAGAACGAACGATAATTAAATATTCATGAATTATGTTTCATTTCAGTAATTGAATTGAAATAGTGGCAGATACTATAAACCCTGATTACCGACTTTTCCATTGGTCTTATTTATTAGTTTAATTTTATTATTTCAATTTCAAAAATCCAAAATTATTGTTCCTGGTTAGTTTTATCAGAGATATTGATTAGAGTATTTCCACCGCTCCCTGTGGGTTCGACCCGTACTTGCCTCTGTCTATTAGTTAGACACCGTGCGATTGCGGTTATTTCACATATAGGGTTCTCCCAGAATCCTATCAATTTTTGGCGCCGCTGCTGGGGGAGCTGTTGTGGAATATTGTAATTAGTATTTTTGATTTTGTAAATAGTTAGGTTTTTATTTTATTTATCTTTGTACAGTATTTTTATTTTATTATATGGATTTCTTTTTCCATTTGACTTGTTTGTGTTTTAGAATTTGATTTCAGGTGCCTTTTCAAGGATGATGAGTGCTTCTCAGGAGAAGTCATCTAAGATGACACTTGGAGAATATATACGTTGGTCACGACATAAGGAAGTTCTTGCTCCACATATGATAAGTGAAGAATCACCTTTAACGATATATGAGAAATACTACAAACATACACCGCTTAGTTTGGAGCAAAGGTTGAGAATTCTAGCATGCCAAGAGTTATGTGCAGATGATAATTTAGAGGAACCTGTTTATACAGAAGATACTATTGTTGAGTCTAACGACTTAGAGACAGTAGACATTCATAATGAGGTACCTTCTAGTCATTTGAATAGTGAGATCCTATAAATCACTTAGTAGAAGAGTCGATTATTCGTGACATTGCTGCTCTATTGATCTCATGTGTTGCTGACCCATCTTGTGATCTCCTAATTGCTGATATGAATGTTAAACATATTGATACTGGTACTATTGATTTTGAACCAATCTTAGTTTGTTTAGCCCATTTTGCAGACTTTGAAGATCCCATGCTTATTAACATTGTCAATGCACTGCGGTCCCCAATAAATAATATAGGAAACTCAGCAACGGAAGCTAGTTCCTCAGATTTTGAACCAGATTTAGAGTGTACAACGACTGTTGAATTCTCTATACAATCTTTACTCATTATCCGTGATTCATATTTACTTCCGATAACCATATATGATGAGGAAGGTTCTGTTCCGAATAAGACTGAGTTCAGTTTTGGCTCTCTGGGTACTAATCAATATTATTGTTGCAGGGTCATCTTTTCAGCTAACCTGATTTGTTGGATTGATCCCCAACTTTTCAGACTTTATATATATGTTTTGCAGCTTACTTTGGTTTATCATCACCTTGTTTGAGAGAGCGAATACACAAAGATTATGCTTTATGGGAGTCAACCCATACGATTTCGCTTCATGGGAGTCAACCTATCAGATTTGTTTTCTTTCCTCTATCTTTTACTTTTTGCATAGCATTTTAGGATTCCCCACCTTAATTTCTACGTTGGATGGCTCAATTACATTGAGGACAATGTAATGTTTAAGTGTGGGGGAGTGGCACTTTCGTTATGAATATTAAAAAAACATTACATTTATGACCAGCTGTTGAGCGGGTCTGTTATATTTTCTTGCATTATTATGATTAGCTGTTGAGAGGGTCTATTGTAGGGCATTTTCTTGCACGTTATATATTAAAAAAAAAAAAACATGGAATGACCAGCTGTTGAGCGGGTCTTTCTGTATAGCTGTTTAGCGGAGATCTCTATCCATTGTTTAGTGGATTCGTCTTGTTGTTTAGCAGACATACTCTACCACTGTTTAGTGGTTTCGTCTCGTTGTTTAGCAGACATTTCTCGATCTCGCTGTTTAGCAGACGTCTCTCCACATCCAGATGTGTGGAGGATATAATTTACTCTTTGTTTTGCTCGAGGACTATCAAAATATAAGTGTGGGGTGTTGATAAGCACGTAAGTGCTACATTTTATACTCATATTTATATTAGTTAGGACTCGATATTTTGGCTAATAACACTATTTTAATGCTTTTGTAGAAAGTACGAATGAACCCGATCATCGAAAAAATAAGTAGCTAAAGTAGAAGCTAATGTTGTGTTTGCGGCAAGAGTGATCACTGTCACGCACTGAATCTCAAAATGGAACCAAGTTGCTGGCCAAAGCAAAGCAGAGCTGAACTAATTGTGGGTGGCGACCATGTTAATATCTTGTGGTAACCGAGCCAACAGAGCCGCATCTCGCTGCCAGAAGACTGGCATACTGGGACTTCTTTTTCCACTCAAGGTGTCAAGCACGTGAATTGCATGTGGAGACGAGAGAATCAGAAGGATGTGGCTGGTTTCCTACCACATTTCTTTGTGGAAGTAGTCGAGGCAGTGAAGATATATTTTCATCTTCTATAGAAGCAAAGGGACATTTCATTTCTCATTAGCTTTCAATTGAAGACGACTAGTGCTGCTGCCGTTGTGTGGCTGTGGATTGAGCCGATTGCAATCGGAGATGGTGATCGAAAGGATTTTCTGGCTGGTGTTACAACATTACAAGTTTCAAGAGAAGTCGGAGGTGTTGGTGGAGAGAATTAAAGGGTAACTGGTGATGATATGGGAATATCCGGAGTTAGTTGGTCAGGAAATATGCGTGGGCTTTGTAAGTTAAGGTTAAGCTGGGATTTCGATGACAAGATGCTCATAAGGTTCGAACTGAGTTACTGGCAATAGTGGATGGCTACAGTTCTTGGTCGGAAAGGAGTTTATGCTGTTTTAGAGTGTATGTGAGCTTGTGCAGTCGGTGGTGCTGGCGTTTATCCAAGTTCAACATTTATTATCTTACTTGGTTTCCAGTATAAGATAATCACGGAGCTAGGCAGCTGAGAAGTTAGAAGTGGAAATGATGCAGCTCTCAGTACTCGGTGTGGATTGGCAGCCAAAAAGTTAAACGATCGGAGTTGTTGCAGTGGTGTTTGCTGATACCTGCAATGGCGTTGGCTGAGAAGTTTTGAAGATTGGAGATGGTCAGGGAAGTATTCTGGAGAGAACGAAGATATGTATCGACTGAAATCAGGTCCAGTTACGTCTTGAGAACGTGAGATTGGTAGAGCACTGAACTGTGGAGTTGTAGCTGAGATGGATAATAACTTTGAGTGCTGGCTGATGATGGTGACTAGTTCATGGGGTTGTTTGATTCAAGATGATTGTAATTGGAGGCTTTATAGAGAGCTCAGTTCTGCGAGATGGGAACTTGAAGATGAACTAGGAAGGACTCCAGGCAACAAAGGGAAGTTAGGGCCTGTGTGTTTAGGAAAATGGCTGAGAAGAAGGAAAAGCTTGGTCCTGCTGTTGGAAGTAAATCAAAGCTCAGGGAGCTGAAAGTGGTGCTTGGCCGGACATGAGAAGTAGTGCCGAGAATAAGATGGTGAATGGCCCTTGACGATGTCCGGGTCTTATTGTTTGGATTTCCTAGCAACACCTATATATACTTCGATTGAGAAGAACAGAAGAGAGGGGATCGGCGGCTGAGAGCCGTAAACAGAGACAGAGAGGAAAGAGAACAGAGGGTTCCGAGTTTTCTTTGGCCGCCAAGAAGAACAGTGTTGCGGCGAAAGATTTGAGCATAACAAAGAGAAGAGAAGACGACGATTCCTTCGGTTTATTCTCTCTATCTTTGCTTATTTGTTTTATGGGTTTTGAGAAATCCATTCTCATGTATTGCTAGATTTTTATAACTAGGGTTTAATGTTTGAAACCACTTTGGATAGTAGGCTACTTTGATTGGATTATATAGCAATAGACCATTATGATTTGAATGTGATTAGTTCTTGAATAATTGTTTATTGATTCAATGATAATATGAGTTGTCGCTTCACGGATTTCTTATAACCTTTGTGCATAATTGTTAGGATTAAAAATATACTTGTCTCATTATTTGATATTCCACGCTTGGGTGATTTCTTTGATGTGTTATGCTTAGAAGAGCCAGATATTATTTGTGAACTGATATTTTAGTCTCGTATAATTTTCTTGCTAATGCAATTCTATGGTGCATGCTTGGATTTATTCTTTTGATGTGCCATGCTTAGGGTATCCCAGCGATATTTGCGACTCTAATACATATAATAGGTGATGTAGATAGAATGAACGATAATTAATATTCATGAATTATGTTTCATTTCAATAATTGAATAGAAATAGTGGTGGATACTATAAACTCTGGTTATCGACTTTTCCATTGGTCTCATTTATTAGTTTAATTTTATTATTTCATTTTCAACTTCAAAAATCCAAAATTATTGTTCCTGGTTAGTTTTATCAGACATATTGATTAGAGTATTTCCACCGCTCCCTGTGGGTTCGACCCGTACTTGCCTTTGTCTACTAGTTAGACACCGTGCGATTGTGGTTATTTCACATATAGGGTTCTCCCAGAATCCTATCAGTTGGTAAGCTTTCGCTTTGGCCAAGTTCATCTTTACCTAGTGACGAAAGTCATGTTATGTTTCAATTACTTTGAAAATGGATTTGACAAAAATGGTTTATGAATAACAACTATATAATGTCCTCTAAGAATGTTTCAATGATTGAAATGAGAGTTTAGATTATGTAACCATTGTTGGATATAAGCATTGTGTGGAAACACATATATGTATAAGTTCTTATACTTTGAACCAAAGTATTTGAGGGTGAAAACGGTTTCTGCTGTTTTTGGTAATTTCGTGTGTGTGGATGAGAAACGAGTCTAGACCCTAAACAATGTACTGCACGGGAATACTTTTTATTCGAGAGATCAATCTGTACAAATCTTGCCTAAACCAAGAAATAGCCGTTCCAGGCTTGCTTCGGTCACAAAGTGAAGGAGAAGGGTTGGTCTTAAGGAGAGAAGCGAAGAAAGTGTAGAGACCAGAATCGTTGATTCTTAAAGTGTGGGTGTTTGTGACTTGTATCAGAAAGTAGAACTGGCTAGCTGAATGAAAAGCTATCAGGTTATTTCTGGATACTGTGTTGCTCTCCTGACCAAAACTTGTTGTCTGGTGGAAATAGGTGAAACCTATTTATATAAGTCGTAATAAAACGTACCCTGGTCTCGTAGGTAGTGGAAACGATTGAGTGGTGGAAGAGTGGAGTAACGTACAACGTCAGAATTTATGCTTCCATGATGAAGGAAGTGGATCCGTTTACACCATTACTAACTGCCCTGCTTCATGACACTTTCTTGTAACAGACGTATTGCACGCCACACGCTGTAAACCGCCAGACCAATATCCTGATGAGTATCCCCCAGTTTGTGACAGGTTTGATGTCTCGAGTGTTTTCGTGGAAAACATGTAACACTTTGCTACATGTGGCAAGTTAAAATCAAGAGGCTTGCCGTAGGAAAATAACATGTGATGCTATTAGGCTTGTCTTGGCTGGTCGCCTAAAATTGCCACAAGTTTGTCAGTTCGGTGGCGAACTTCAATGGCTGAGATCGCATCTCATGAGGAAGGGTAGACGTTGATTACGGCTACCTTGTGTTGGCGCCTGATAATGGTACGACGCCTTTAGCGCACGCCAGTGGCATTGCGGCATGTCTGGCATAGTTCGTGCATGCCAGTGACGTGGTGGAATGGATAACATAGTTTGTGCATGCCAGCGGCACGATGGTGCAAGTGGCGCCTGGCGTAGCCGTGGCCACTTGACTTAGGTGGCTGGTCGCCTAAAAGTTGCCACAAGTATGTCAGTTCGGTGGCAAACTTGGATGGCTGAGATTGCATCTCATGAGAAAGGGTAGCCGTTGATCATGGCTACCTTCTGTTGGCGCCTGATAGTGGCACAATGGCGCTTTTAATGCATGCCAGCGGCATTGCGGCATGGCTGGCCTAGTTCGTGCATGTCAGTGGCACGGTGGAATGACTGACACAGTTTGTGCATGCCAGCGGCACGATGGTGTAAGTGGCGCCTGGCGTAGCCATGGCCACTGAAATTTTGGCATGTTGGTGTTAAACTCAAACGTGGTGTGGCAACATCAGTTTCAATGGCCACGTTGATCCCCACGTTATGTGGAACATTTTTGGCTCGGTTGGCGCGGCAACTTTTCCTAAATTAGGGTTTGGCATGTCGAAACCCTAATTAGCATATATGGCATGTGCGTTTGGCATGCTTGTTTTGGCATGTTTGGCATGCCGTTTGGATGGCATGCTCGTTTTTGACATGTTTGGCATGTCGTTAACATGTTGGCACGCTTTTGGAAAGCGAACTTAGTATGGCGACCTCTTGACGCAATTTACACCTCCTTTAAGGATGTGGCAGGTTTAGAGAAACCTGATTGGTCAATGAAAGTAGAGAGCCGACCAATCATGGGAGTGGCTACCCTTTTAGTGTGCATGGCAGGTTTAATGCGACCTGATTGGTCGATGGGGAATAGGGCCGGCAAGTATGGGCCCAGCCACAACTCATGGGAGTGTGGCAGGTTTAAAGCGACCTGATTGGTCGGCAAAGGAATAAGGGTCGGTTGGGTAGTATGGGGCGTGGACAAGTGGCGTCGTCTAGCCTATGGCATGGCCACGCTTCCCTCGTTGTTACTCCTACTCCGCGGCTCTATTTATTCTTTACTTTCTGACTGAGTATTTTTTGCAAGGACCTTAACCTTGGTACTTGGAGGTCCGTGCTACTCTGCTGCGAGTGAACAAAAATCCGTCATGCCATACCAATATTAAGGGTTCTGTCATGGAACATAAGCACAAGAAAAGTACTTAGAAGGCTCCGGAATTTGTGAGTAATGCACCTAGGAGCTTATACACTCATTAAGCTCTATACTAGTGGAAAATTCATCTAGGAGCTTGAGTTTCAATATAATATGAAGAGAGACATAGGCGCTCATCATATTTTGATATATTCTCCAAATTCCCTGCGGAATATAGACATAACAATGTCTACTACATCTGATGCCGAGTCAGGTACATAAACTTTTACAAATTTAGCCATGAATTAAAAACCACCATCAACACAAAGTATACGTACTTTGTTGATCAGGAAAATCGGAACAAGAGTCCACGAACTGGCGGAGGTTCTCATCTCGAGAATATTTGCTGGAATTTGTGAACTCCTTTCGGGAACTTAAGTCCGCGAACTAAGTCCGCGTACTTGAGTTGGTTATATCTAAAGACGATTATTTGTGAACTTATATTTATATTAACTAAGGAATGAAAATTGCAAACCCTGGCTATAAAGTTCATGAATCGATTCGAGTAAATCAAATCGTTTTTTATTCGATTGTGTCTTGTATAGTTATATAAAATTTATACAATTGAACAACTATCTAACTAGTTCATCTGAGTCATTTGAACTAGTTATGGTGAAAAAGAATATGGTTGATATGAAAGTGCTCATATGGATAACCATTTGGTTAACTACTGTTGAACCAACAAAGATACATGTTTGGGTACGGTTACACAAACCTAAAATCGTGTATTTAATTTGTGTGTAACAAGCTAAGTTTTCGATCTAACGGTTGAAAGATATTAGATTGAATCTAATAAGGTTTTCATCTAACTGTGAATATTGAATGCTTTGTTACTAAGCTAACATTGATTGCAAACCCTGATTTGAAAGACTATATAAGGGATAACTCTAGCAACTGGGAAACCTAATCCCCATACCTCATGTGTCATACTAGTTGTATAAGCTAGAGTCGATTCTCCATTAACCTTAGGTTTCTTCTTGTAAACCAGGTTAACGACTTGAAGACTTCATTTGGATTGTGAAGCCAGACCGATACTACTTTCTTGTAGTTGTGTGATCTGATCTTGCTGATTCTATCGTGTTGAGTATAATTGTAACGATTGTCTTGATATTGTTATCTCCGATAGGCAAGATATAAAAGT
This sequence comes from Papaver somniferum, assembly GCF_003573695.1. Taxonomy (NCBI): domain Eukaryota; kingdom Viridiplantae; phylum Streptophyta; class Magnoliopsida; order Ranunculales; family Papaveraceae; genus Papaver; species Papaver somniferum. The sequence goes on from NW_020644373.1 coordinate 1,759,262, forward strand.
AGTCACAAACATTTTCGTCTTATCGTTTGTGATTCCACAATATCTTCTTTCGCTGTGTTGATTAAGATTATTGTGAGGTGATTGATAATTCTAGGTTGTTCTTCGGGAATATAAGTCTGGGTTATCAATTGGTTCATGTTCACCTTGATTTATCAAAAGACGGAACAAAAACTTGTGGGTATTTCTGTGGGAGACAGATTTATCTATTATCATAGACTTTTCTGTGTGATACAGATTTGTTTATTAAAGTCTTCGACTTTGGGTCGTACTAACTCTTAGTTGTGGGTGAGATCAGCTAAGGGAATCAAGTGCGTAGTATCCTGCTAGGATCAGAGACGTAAGGAGCGCAGCTGTACCTTGGATCAGTGTGAGATTGATTGGGGTTCAACTACAGTCCAAACCGAAGTTTGTTTGTAGTAGGCTAGTGTCTGTAGCGGCTTAATACAATGTGTTTTCAATCTGGACTAGGTCCCGGGGTTTTTCTGCATATGTGGTTTCCTCGTTAACAAAATTTTGGTGTTTGTGTTATTTCTTTTCTGCATTATATTTTGTTATATAATTGAAATATCACAGGTTGTGCGTTAGTTCAATCAATTAGAATATCCGACCTATGGTTGTTGATTTACATTGATTGACACTTGAACATTGGTCTTTGGTACCATTCAAGTGATTTCTCTTGTATTCAATTAGACTCGCAGACTTCAATTTGGTTGAGTAATAATTGAATCGAAAAAGAGAGATATAACTCTTTGATATACTTCATTAAGATTGAGTCTAGTTGATTCTCTTGAAAGTATATTGGAGTTAGTCCATACAGATTTCTAATATAAATATTGGGTGTGGTTGTTATACCCCCGCTTTTTCAATTGGTATCAGAGCAGGCAAACACGTTAAAGACCTTACAAGTTTGTGTTTGTAGCGATCTGACTTTATAGACATAGGTGCTATCTCTATTAACGTACCACCAGTCTTCGATGGCTCTAATTACTTATGGTGGAAAATTGATATGCGATCTTTTCTTCAAGCACGTGATTTTCAATCATGGGTATATGTAGTTAATGGCTATGATGGTCCCGTTGTGGCAGCGGGAAATATAAACGTTCCTAAGGACATTGGTGAATATAGTCCTGCCGAGATACTTGATGCACAGCAAAACTCTGACGGTTTGAATGCCATCATACATGCCATTACTCCAGATCTTCAGCACCATGTGACTATGTGCACCAGGTTTAAAGATGCTTGGGATATCTTAGAAACCGTATTGGAAGGTAATACTATTGAAAAGGAAGCCAGGCTTCAAAACCTTAATTCCGGTTAGGAAAACCTTCGTATGGCAGATGGAGATTCATTTAATGAGTTTAATCACACGGTGTCTGAAATTGTTAATGCATCTTTTGCATTGGGTAAGGCTATTCCTGAAAAGGACATTGTGATGAAAATTCTCAGATCAGTGCCATCTAGATACGATTATAAGAATCATGCCATCGTTGAAGGAAATAACCTTGATTCTCTTTCCAGAAACACGTTGGTTGGAAAGCTAAAAATATCTTTGATCATGAGCACACATCCAAATCGGAAAGGATATTGCTCTCAAAGCACAAAAGAACACTAAATTACTTGACAAAAGAAAAAATGTTTATGTCTCTGAGGATGATCTTTCTGAGACTGATTCATCGGATGAAGATCTTGACAAATCAGTCTCTATGATCACAAGAAAGTTTAGAGATCTTCTATTAAAGAGAAGTAAACGGTTTTCAAGAGACAAACCTAAGTCATCAGTTAAACCTCATAATAATATTCCTCTTAAAAACAGGGATACAGATGAAACTGATGACGTGGATATATCTCAGTTCTTTAAGTGTAAAGGTTTTGGTCATTTTGCAAATTGATGTCCAAATCGGAAGAAATACACTAGGAACAAAGGTCTAGATGCAACTCTTGATGAAATGTCTGACAACTATGATTCTAAGTGATGCCAAAAAATAGTGGTCGGAAGATACTATCAACGCTATCGATTAAACGGTTGGTATAGGTGTCAACCAACAGATTTTTATGGTGGCTAAAGAAAGTAGCTGAAAATTTATAGTTGCTCGTGCAACTTTTAGTTACCGAGTCATTGTGGATGAAAGAAAATAGCTACATATATGGTATTTTAGTAGATAAATCCTTGTTGTTAAAGAATTCCTCCCACTAAAGTTACTAAAGACGAGTGATTAGAGGCTTCTGTCAACCAGTGTTATTTTTAGTTGCCAGGACCGGTTGTCAGAGGGTTATGCCCACGCTAGTTGGAAAGAAAATGGTCGCTAAAGCCAAGTTTTATTGTAGTGACTTCTTGGTGAAAATATTGATTTTGATAATTGTAGCAATACATACATCAATCTTGATATTATTTCAGAAGAAAACTCAACCATTCTTGAAGAAAAAATTGACTCCTTCTTTGGAAACTCTGTGTATAATGTTTCAGGTTCCACTGTGTGTCTAGCAGCTTGCACATTGATGTGTTTTCAAAGTTGTTGTAGTAATATGATTCGTTCAAGACTTGTGAAAGCGGATTTTTAGAAATTTTTTTTAATAAATAAAAATAACGAACTAAATTAAAAAGATGTTGTGAAAATTATGGAGAGAATGGGACTAGGATTCCACCATTGGTTGATATTAGTGATTTAATTAAAAAATAATTATGCAACTCAACATTCAAATTGATTCTAATAGTATTGACTAGACATGTAGATTTCCAAAAGAATAGATGTTAATCCAAGCATAGAATATCAAACCCTGAAGTAAGCATATTCTATCAAGAGAAAGTACACCTAACTAATCAAAATCATATAAACAATTTTTAATTCAATGCAAAAATCATAATAGAGTTGTTGTAATTAATTAATAGAAATATATCACTTTTACCGAAACAACGGCTTCCTCCATAGCCTCAAGGACTGGGTTTAGCTCCGCATATTGGAAACACACTCAGAATAATTTTTCATTGCTCAAAAGTGTTTACACACACATCTCAGATGCTTGATTTATATCCAAGATTGACGTGCTCATATTGTTCTCTCAAGGGTCATGAACTATCAAAGTGTTACAAGTATAAACACCAATTGAGGCATGTCAACAAACTTCAACGAAGAGAAAATCGATTAGCAAATAAGCTTAAACTTGCTCAGAAGAACGCTTAGGTATTTAGGATTTTATCTTCGTCTAAGAAGTTAGTTTCCAAGGATAAAATAAGACCACTAGAGAAGAAAGTATGGTCAAATATTTTCGGTAGACAGGGGTCTGTGGATTCCTTTCAAGAGGAAAATGGTGGACAAATTTTTGTTCACCGCAACAGAACTTGATTGTGTTGATTGGTAAATCTTGTCTCATGTGCCTGATCAAAAGAGACAAGATTGTGTACCTCTCAGGATTTAGGAAAACTTTGTTTCTTCTTTTCTTAGATTTGTGTCTATTAAAAAAAAGGTTATTCTCGACAATTCTACTCTATCTAGGGTTCAGAGTTGTGCGTGCACAAACCTGTTAAAAGGTTACGTAACCCTACATTCCTTTTTCTTTCCCTGGAACCTCTTTTTATATCAAGACTACTTGTTGAGTTTATATTGTGATTTACTCTCACAAACCCATACGTTTATGGATACTCCAATCATCATGTCTTCTGATGGAAAAGATGTTAAATGATTGTCAAGCCATCATTCATGAAGGAAAAAGAGAAATCTCTGTTAGCTCCGACATTGAAAAGAAAAGGAAGGAATGTCAGGAATTCTAGAGTTGTTCCTTCAAATTCTCAGAAGTTTTCTGATGTTCTTGAAGTGTTGAAGGATATGCAAAAGGAGATTCAACAAATAAAGGCTTTTGTGTTTAAGACCCATGAGATTCAGAAGGCCCTGGTTCGACATCAGTCAAGAAGGTTTATTGATATTAACTCCTATCTTCATGAACCTTATATCCCAATGGTTGTTGACGACAAGGAGTTCGAGGACGATAAAGAATTCTTCAAAGGTCTTAACATCTAGTATGTCTTCGGATAAGAATTTTCTTTTCTTATTTTGTTTAGAAGAATAAGTAGAGTTTTGAATAGTCATTATTGTGATTTCACATAGCTATGTCCAACGTTTTCATCTTCATGTTTTTACGTTTATTTGTTTAAATTCTAAAATTGTTTGGAAGATGGTTTTTGCAGTATTAATCTTTATGGTTTCATATATTGCAATTTGTTATGGGATATGTGTGTTTACGTCTGTGAACTATGACTGTCCCATACCTTGTCAAAATTTAAGTCTTTCATATGTCGATATACATGTATTGATAAAAGAATGAATGAACTTTTGACAAATACAAAAGTTAATCCTATTATGTCATTTATTGATGGAAGATAGGTTAAAATCTTTTGTTGACAAGGATTATTTCTATTGTATGTCATTGTGCAAATAGTGATGGAAAATAGAATGAATCCTTGTATATTCTGCAGTATTGATCTTTCCTGATCCATATTTTATGTATATACTGTCAGACTCCGTAAGTTCTCTTATGTTGAGCATGATCAGTTAAATTCATCACTTTTTGTGGTTAATTTGGTTGTATATTTCTGATTAGATTAATTATGGGTTCTCTTGTGATTAATCTAATTGAGTATTTTTGGATTCAAATTCATATTCGTATGTGATTTGTTATGTCCAAAGAAATCCTTCTTTTCTTTTGAAATTAAGGTCTCTCTTGTTGTTCTTTCGGGAATGACATTTTATGGGGGAGAGTTCTTAATTGAACTTGTGCTTAATTACCAAATCTTTGTGGGAGTGTGGTTGTGGAATATTATAGGAGTTATCTTGTATCTTTATAAACTCCTTGATGAAAGCCTTTAGCTCCGATTTTATGATTGCATCTAAACAAGTTGATATGTGCTTGTTTTTTGGTCATGAAATGTCTTTTTAGGAAATTTCATTAGGATCCCGCTTTCGTACCTTTGCCAATTTTATTGACAAAAAGGGGGAGAATTAATATGTAGTTCACACTACAAATACATATGGTTTTCGGATCATTATGTAAGGGGGAGTGGTTTCCATGTGAGATGGAGTATTGACCAAGGGGGAGTGATACATATCACCATAGTATTGTTGTTGAAGTTGTGATACAATTGAACTTTGACATTGTGTAATGATACTATGACACTGTATAACAATGATTGAGAATTATGTTTTCTCATTGTTATAGCTACGGATTTTCAAAAACGATGATGCTGAACTTAGAACCTTTGGGATAATTGGAGTACTTGGAAGCGACGAATATTTCGAGTAATGTTGAAGATTAGGCATGTGGAGTAGGAGCTAAAAAAGTTTATTCATTTATTTTGTATTCCATATGTATTGATAGTTTTGTCATTAAAATTGACAAAGGGGGATATTGTTAGAGCACTGCTCGGTCGAACTCGCATGCGTTGCTACCTCAAGCATATTTGTCAATGTTAGTGATCAAAACTATAAGGATTTATTTCTAGTATACATAGCTAAGTCTCATACTAGGATACAAAGTGTAGTTGAGCTCAAGAACTCCATGGCGATCATCATACAAGACGAAGAACTACTCAAGGAACTGGTGGAACTTCATCGACTAAAAGGTATGTGGATACTTGAACTTATCTATCACTCAAAAGTCTATCTACTCTATATCCTATCTTGAGACAAAAGTTTTTTTGCTATATAGACTTTGATTATACACATTTGTTATTTCGAGGCGAGTTTATCTCGCTTATCTATTTCTCGAAATATGTGTTGGTAAGCTTTCGCTTTGTCCAAGTTCATCTTTACCTAGTGACGAAAGTCATGTTATGTTTCAATCACTTTGAAAATGGCTTTGACGAAAAATGGTTTGTGAATAACAACTATATAACATCCTCTAAGAATGTTTCAATTATTGAAATGAGATTTCAGATTATATAACCATTGTTGGATATAAGCATTATGTGGCAACACATATATGTATAAGTCCTTATTCCTTGAACCAAAGTATGCGTACTTTGTTGATCAGAAAAACCGGAACAAGAACTGTGAACTCAGACCACGAACCTAGTCCGCGAACTGGCGGAGGTTCTCATCCCGAGAATATCTGCTGGAGTTTGTGAACTCCTTGCGGGAACTTAAGTCCGAGAACTAACTCCGCGTACTTGAGTTGGTTATATCTAAAAACGATTATTTGTGAACTTATATTTATATTAACTAAGGAATGCAAATTGCTAACCGTGGCTATAAAGTTCATAAATCGATTCGAGTGAATCAAATCGTTTTTGCTTCGATTGTGTCTTGTATAGTTATATAAGATTTATACAATTGAACAACTCTCTAACTAGTTCACTTGAGTCATTTGAACTAGTTATGGTGAAGAAGAATATGGTTGATATGAAATTTCTCATATGTCTAACCATTTGGTTAACTACTATTGAACCAACAAATGTACATGTTTGGGTACGGTTACACAAACCTAAAATTGTGCATTTCATTTGTGTGTAACAAGATAAGTTTTCGATCTAACGGTTGAAAGATATGATCTTGAATCTAATCAGGTTTTCATCTAACGGTAAATATTGAATGCTCTATTACTAAGCTAACATTGATTGCAAGCCCTAATTTGAAAGACTATATAAGGGAGAACTCTAGCAATTGGGAAACCTAATCCCCACACCTCCTGTGTGATACTAGTTATATAAGCTAGAGTCGATTCTCCTTTAACCTTAGGCTTCTTCTTGTAAACCAGGTTAACGACTTGAATACTTTATTGGGATTGTGAATCCAGGCCGATACTACTTTCTTGTAGTTGTGTGATCTGATCTTGCTGATTCTATCGTGTTGAGTACAATCATAACGATTGGCATGAGATTGTTATCTCCGATAGGCAAGATATAAAAGTAGTCACAAACATCTTCGTCTCATCGTTTGTGATTCCACAATATCTTCTTTCACCGTGTCGATTAAGATTATTGTGAGGTGATTGATATTTCTAGGCTGTTCTTCGGGAATATAAGTCCGGCTTATCAATTGGTTCCTGTTAACCTTGATTTATCAAAAGACGGAACAAAAACTTGTGGGTATTTTTGTGGGAGACAGATTTATCTATTATCATAGACTTTTCTGTGTGATACATATTTGTTTATTAAAGTCTTCGACTTTGGGTCGTAGCAACTCTTAGTTGTGGGTGAGATCGGCTAAGGGAATCAAGTGCGTAGTATTCTGCTGGGATCAGAGATGTAAGGAGGGAAACTGTACCTTGGATCAGTGTGAGATTGATTGGGGTTCAACTACAGTCTAGACCGAAGTTAGTTTGCAGTAGGCTAGTGTCTGTAGCGGCTTAATACAGTGTGTGTTCAATATGGACTAGGTCCCGGGGTTATTCTGCATTTGCCGTTTTCTCGTTATCAAAATTCGGGTGTCTGTGTTATTTATTTTCCGCATTATATTTTTTTATATAATTAAAATATCACAGGTTGTGCGTTAGTTCAATCAATTAGAATATCCGACCTCTGGTTGTTGATTTACATTGATCGACACTCGAACATTGGTCTTTGGTACCGTTCAAGTGATTTCTCTTGTATTCAATTAGACTCGCAGATTTCTATTTGCTTGAGTAAGAATTGAATCGATAAAGAGGGATATAACTCTTTGATATATGTTTGTACCCCATTAAAATGGTACACGTGCGTACCGCACAAGCTATTACATACCGGTGAAACACAACTGTCTTATTTGGGAAGCCCAGTTGGCTTATTAATGAATCCCATTTCGTTTATTATAGAAACACAACTGGCTTATTTGGGAAGCCCAATTGGCTTATTAATGAAGCCCATTTCGTTTATTATAGAATCACATCTGGCTTATTTGGGAAGCCCAGTTGGCTTATTATTGAAGCCCATTTCGTTTATTATGGAAACATGACTGGCTTATTTTTCGAAGCACAGTGAGCTTATTATTGAAGCTTATTTGGTTTATCATGGAAACCATTTTTGCTTATTATGGAAGCCCAAAGCCCATGGGTTATCTCTTAGAATCCATGGATCGGTCCACCAACCCAAATTATCCTCTCTCCAGGAAAGGGGTTTAAATTTGGATAAGGGTGACTAGGATATTTTGAATATTGGCCTTGGAATTATCTAAGATAATTATGGTTATGTTGAATCCTAACAAAAAGAGGATAAATATTACGATGGGATAATTATCTTGGGTAGTTATAGTTAATATTAAGATAAATGCAAAAATCCTAACAGATAGAGGAAGGAATTAGTTTAGATATTATGAATATTTAAGATAATTATAGTTCCTAAGAGAGAGGATAATTATTATTCCAGATAATAATTAAGATAAATCAGAATTATAATAAATACCAAACTTTATTATGAATCTGGTTGTTTTCTTGGATTTGTACAGGTAAGGGAAGTTATTAAGATAACTATGGAAACTCTAAAGCTAGACCTATTTTCTGCCTATAAATAGAGGCAAATTCCTAACTCAAAAGGGACAGATTTTCTAATCATTTTCCATACGACACACCTGTGAAGAAACTCTCTCTGATTTTAGCATCGGAGTGTTTTTTGCAGGTACTCCCATCATTCAACATCATTCGCATCAGCGATCTTTTGTGGATTTGAATCAGTAGTTGGAGATCGATTAATCTGGATCAATCATAATTTATTCGACATCTTTGGTGGAATCAAATCAACGATGGAGATTTCATCCATCTACATATATCTCGAAGAGTGTTGGGATGAATATTTTTGCACCAACATCTTTTGGCGCCGACTAAGGGGACCGATTGAAGGAATCGTGTTCTCCCACAAACTCGTCACATCTGTTCTGACCAATCATTTTCACATCGAGGCCTCATAATAATCATGTTATGAGAAACCAACAAATTAATCAACAAGTCACAATCGCAAGGGTAATACATTCCAAAACCGATGTGCACTTGTGGAAAATCATGGATGGACGCAAAGGCTATCCACCATCGAAAAGCAAGCTAAGTATTGCTTAAATTAAAGATCTGTTTCACTATGCATTCTGATTTGTCTAAATAAGATAAACAAATTTGCTCAGTTAATATTATGCCATGTTATAGCTAGAACTATTGTTAAAAGACAAGTTACATACTCTTCCACGTGTTATTGAGCATTCTAAGTAGTTAGATCCGTACATAAATTTTATGTTGTAAACGAATCCAGTAAGCGAACTCCTATTCTCGCTACATTTGGTATGCACCTCTATGGTCGAATATATGGTCAATAGGACGTTTGTAATAGGATATCCACCTCTATGGTCGAATATGTAAACCATGACGTTACTGGCACAAACTAATATTAAGAAGCATACTTGAATGATGTCTTGGTTATCACTATCGGTTCAATTTTTTCATAACTAGTGAGTGTCAAAACTAACTAGCTCTTGTTTCTAAACTGATTTATGCCTTTGAGACATCAATTGCCGACTCAAACGGCCGCGGATCTTCGCGGAAGAAATATACTCACTGGGAGCCAATGATACTATTGCAAACCTCTGCATATGAATGGTATCCGTTGATGAGGACTTTGCGTTGCATTACTCCAGAATTAGGGCAACAAATGCTGGAAAGAAGCGCATGGTGGATACATGGTGGATATTGTAAAAATCTTTCTAGAGAAGACGAGCTATATTCGCTTATGATTATTTGGCCCTTCAAGAAAGGAGATTGGATATTATAGGTCCATTTTCCGGTGCAGATCGGGTCGTCAGATACTTGTTAGTTGTCTGCTAACTACTACTTTACCAAATGGTTGCTAGTAGTAGCCCCGGTAAGAAGGAAACACAATGTTGACTTCCAAGAAATAAAGAAACAAAAAATTATTTCACAGAGAAACTGTAAGCAGGGCTGGAGCACCAGGTATTTCGCAAAAGCAGCAACGGGATGCACTACCTCTTAAAAAGAGAGAAAAAAACGAACACGTTCTTCGAAGGAACATGACCAAATCAATAATTCTAAGGAGCTTGAAAGAAAAATTAACAACCAATCAAAAAAAGCGTCGACAACTTGAAGGATTTGATTACCATTTTTGGTATTAGCTTGGAGCGTCGTAGATAGAAGCAATAAAAACACGGGAGCAATGGAATTATAGAAAGAGGAAAAATAATTAATAAATTTTATGGGAGGCCTCTACACCATTTCAAACTGAAGATTTTGCGGTTCTTGTTAAACCAATAAATTTGGTTATTTTTTAAAAGAGACGAGATCCTACACTTTTGGTGAATCTTTCCGAAAATGAAACTTTAAAAGCGGCAACAGTGTCATACCTTGAAGATAGAGAGGAGGAGGCGATATTAGTTTGGAAAAAGAAGGGAAATTGAAGGAGTGAGCAACCCCCATACTGGAAGTGTCATGTCGCACTGTCGTGCACAACTTTCATTAAAGGGATGGCGAGTACGACATGAATGATGGCCACCACATGATAGACGAGATGCCCGAAGGTAATTATCTGAAGGAAGCAGGATTATAAGCATAATAAGCCGACCGCCAGTACGGTCATGGAAGCCAAGACGATGGTTACTGTGATCTCTAACATTCTCGAAGAAAGTCACTGTATAACCAACAACAGATCGATCGGGAGAAGTCGTAGGGGATGACCATTCTGACGATCATTAAATTAAACACATCTCGCAAAAAAAAAAAAAACTATACGGGGATGAAATGAGGCCGCAATTTTACGTTTAAAAACTGAAGGCGTTTGGGGGTGCGAAAAATCTGATTAACAACCGATTCAAATGAACTGGCGAAGAAATCTGAAGATTTCAATTTCAAACACAAGCCAAGGCTTGAAAACATGCATACAGATGCTCTTACTTGCCTATCAGAAGCAGCGGAATCGAATACAACACGATATACCGTCGTCAATTATCAAAAGTTTTTAAATATCACGATACCTTTACCGCTAAACGTCGTGTTTGCACTAATTAAGGCAAGAGTGATGCATTACAGGATCACCACAATACGACGATACTGGAGTAACTGGAGGCAATCAGTTTGAAGATATTAGAGACAAGGGTTATGCACATCTATTAAGATGCAAGTCAGCAACTTCTAGATGACACGAACCAGACATGAAAAGTTACTAGAAAGTACGTGGAGATGCACCCTGATCGAGAGAGAACGTTACAAAAATCTAATCGCATGCGTAGGATGACTCAACAAGTAGGAAATCAATTACTCGCTGAGGCACATAAAGGATACTGCAGGAATCTTTCTCGAGTTACATGACACTCTTCTGAAAAGACCAGCAAGCGAGCTATAATCGGTTATGAGTCAATGGGCATTCAACAGAAATGATTGATATTGTAAGTCTATTTCCCGCCTCATCCGGGGGCGTCTTTGTAACTTGGGAATATCTCTACTGATATTGGGAGCGGCTAAGGTGATGGCAAGCACGGAATCAAAAACAATTTGTTTAAAGAAGTCGAACATAAAAGACATTTTATCCAGTATCATTTCAAGTAATGGGGGCAGTTAAGGTTGGACGAACGAACGCCTTGGGAAATAAGTCCTCACTAATTGTTATATTATAAATCGAGTTTATAATTACAATTGCGAACCCTTTTGCATGTATTTATTAAAGAAATACTAGCATTGTCTTTCTAATAAAGAGAAAGACACAAACAAAATATTTTGATTGTCAGGAAATTGTTGCGATGTATTTCAAATAAAGAGAAGGCGAAAAGAAAATATTTTAATATAGTTAAGCCGAAGCTAAAATGGAACAAAAGGAGCGAAAGGAAAATACTAAAGAAAGCATGGGGAGGAAATACTTTCAATGTTTTTCTAATAAAGAGAAAAACAAAAACGAAGTGTGTTTCTTATCAAGGAAATATTCGCAATGTTTTTCTAGAAAAGAGATAAATAAAAGTGAAGTGTTTTGATAGAAGTACTTCAAGAATAAGAGCACAAATGTTTCAGTAAATAAAAGATGAAACAAAAGGAGAAAACGAAAAGCGTTTGGTAAAGGAGAAGGTGCGAAAAAAAAAGGAATTGTATGAAAAAAATTAGAGACAGTGAGCTTGTACACCAGAGATTGTCGTACATTCATGAATCACAGACACAAGGACGTTGAGTCGGAAAATTCTAAGCCAGATGAGGGCATATGGGCAATCAATGTGCCTAGCAAGATATCGGAGCAACCTGCATTCGAGTGAGAAAAAGAAACGAAATAAATTTACTCTACTCAAATTCTGTTATTAGAGCAAAGAAAGGAAGACAGATGATACGTCCACTTATATTAGACATGCTCAAGATCTTCGTGCAGGACACAAACTCCAATAATGGTATTTCATTTGGAATTAAAGTCTCAAATTACAAGGATCAAATTGAGGGAGCCGAATAATGACAGGATATGGCGGTTCTTGTTGAATTCAAGGAAACATAAACCCGAAAAGTGCTACAGTGAGCTATAATCATGTACTTGACTATGGGGAAGTTACCTCGCTATGGGACAATCGTCAACAAACTAAAAGTACCGCGTACAAAAAGACGTTGGAGTTACAATTGTTCAAAGTATTCATGCGAAATGGAAAGTGAGTCTGCATATTCCCTTAAACTAAAAGTCTTTATATATATACGTGCTACTATGAATGTGATTTCAAACTATACATGGCTTATAAAGTCTCGAAGTAAGGAGAAGAGCTAACGTAACATTGAGTAGTTAGTTCGATGTGAAAAAGCAAATGATCCCACAATGACACGTGACCCTCGACACACAAACGTCACTCAACAAAGCGTTTATGAAAAATTTAGTCTCTCACGTAAAGTGGACGTGGACCCGCTAAAAAGACGTGCGTAATATTTCATATGTGGAAAATTTCTGTACATGAACATTAATTGAAGTAAGACAGTCCAGGTCATACCTTGTGGTAGAAAGCAAGTATCGTATTTTTCTTAATCCATCAACCAGTTGAGAATTAAGAGGGGGTGATGTTTGTACCCCATTAAAATGGTGCACGTGCGTAACGCACAAGCTATTACATACCAGTGAAACACAACTGGCTTATTTGGGAAGCAGTTGGCTTATTAATGAAGCTCATTTCATTTATTATAGAAACACAACTGGCTTATTTGGGAAGTCCAATTGGCTTATTAATGAAGTCCATTTCGTTTATTATAGAAACATAGCTAGCTTATTTGGGAAGCCCAATTGGCTTATTATTGAAGCCCATTTCGTTTATTATGGAAACATGACTGGCTTATTTTTGGAAGCACAGTGAGCTTATTATTGAAGCTTATTTGGTTTATCATGGAAACCATTTTTTCTTATTATGGAAGCCCAAAGACCCATGGGTTATCTCTTAGAATCCATGGGTCGGTCCACCAACCCAAATTATCCTCTCTCTAGGAAAGGGGTTTAAATTTGGATAAGGGTGACTAGGATATTTTGAATATTGGCTTTGGAATTATCTAAGATAATTATGGTTATGTTGAATCCTAACAAAAAGAGGATAAATATTACCATGGGATAATTATCTTGGGTAGTTATAGTTAATATTAAGATAAATGCAAAAACCCTAACAGATAGAGGAAGGAATTAGTTTAGATATTATGATAAGATAACTATAGTTCCTAAGAGAGAGGATAATTATTATTCGAGATAATAATTAAGATAAATCAGAATTATAATAAATACCAAACTTTATTATGAATTTGGTTGTTTTCTTGGATTTGTACAGGTAAGGGAAGTTATTAAGATACCTATGGAAACTCTAAAGCTAGACCTATTTTCTGCCTATAAATAGAGGCAAAATCCTAACTCAAAAGGGACAGATTTTCTAATCCTTTTCCATACAACACACCTGTGAAGAAACTCTCTCTGATTTTAGCATCGGAGTGTTTTTTGCAGGTACCCCCACCATTCAACATCATTCGCATCAGCGATCTTCTGTGGATTTGAATCAGTAACTGGAGATCGATTAATCTGCATCAATCATAATTTCTTCGACATCTTTGGTGGAATCAAATCAACGACGGAGATTTAATCCATCTACACATATCTCGAAGAGTGTTGGGTGAATACTTTTGCACCCACAATATACTTTATTAAGATTGAGTCTAGTTGATTCTCTTGAAAATATCTTGGAGTTAGTCCATCCAGATTCCTAATCGAAATATTGGGTGTGGTTGTCAAACTCCCGCTTTTTCATTTATTATAATAAAAAATTATAATACGGAAATCAAAGTAAAAGACACAGCAAGATTTTGTTAACGAGGAAACTGCAAATGCAGAAAAACCCCGGGACCTAGTCCAGAATTGAATACTCTCATAATTAAGCCGCTATACAAAATATAAACCAACTTTGTATAGTTTAGACCAAGCAACTACCCCTAGTTCACTTAGTTTCCTCAGTATCCCTGCGCTTCCGACTTCGAAGGTCACGCACTGGTATAATTCCTTTGGATCGTATTCTAAACAGTAAAGGAACAAAAAATCTGTTTGGTAACAAATCTATTGATTCTTTCAAGATAAAGTTATCTCAAGTCATATGCAAAGACTCTTCCGTTTAATCTAATAAACTCTTTTGCCTGGTTAGATCAATCTATCCAATAACTACAAAAGCAGTTAAATTTAGACTTGCAAACAATCAGTAAGATCTCAACGAGAAACTATAAAATGATGCCGATCTCACGCAACTAAACAATCTAATAAATCTTATTCTAGTTGGATCCTTGCCGATCAAGGTTTGTGCACACACAAATATATGGGAACTTATAAGAAATCTTCTTCGTCTTCAAATCTTATTTAATCTTCAATAATAACCTGCACAACACCACTTGAATCTCTTGTGATCAATCACACACAAAACGAAGTATGTTAACAATGGATTATCACAAGATTTCTTTAGATATAACAACATCTCTAAAGATCTCATCGATACTTCGATCTAGTTTGAGTGAATCTTATATCAGAAGAGAAGATTCTCAAGAATAAATAAACTAGGTTCAATCAAAGTTTCAACAACTGTTAGTCAATCAAATCAATCGAAAACTAATAACACTGCAATTATCTAGTTTCCCATCCAACGGTACTCGTAGAGCTTCTTGATCCCACAGAAGTATTTAAACGAGCGGTCGTAAGAGATTTCACCTAATTAGGATACTTTCCTCTCCGAATAGACGTCTCCACTAGAAAAAACTAGAATTGAAGTTTGTCTGGCTCTTAGGATAGTTTGCTAGAAATGCAAACTTAGGTATTTATAGACCAAGGATGTTTGGACATAAAGGAATTTCCAAAACCGAAAATATTCTCAAGATATGTAATGAATGGAAAAATTCGGTTTTCCTAATTCTAATAAATGTTTGTCCAATATTTCCGAAATCTCTCAATAGAAAATTTCCAATTAGTAAATGCACATTACTAATTTTTATTCTCTAGAGATATGCATTTAATTGCTGGTAACTAAAGCATATAAAACCGAAAACCTTAATTAAAAGATACTCAATTTATTTGGCACAGAT
Source organism: Papaver somniferum (assembly GCF_003573695.1). Classification (NCBI taxonomy): domain Eukaryota; kingdom Viridiplantae; phylum Streptophyta; class Magnoliopsida; order Ranunculales; family Papaveraceae; genus Papaver; species Papaver somniferum. The sequence continues at coordinate 1,774,760 of NW_020644373.1, forward strand.
CTTCTTGAGTACTAAGGAATATCTTTGAACAATAAATGATAAGAGTATTGTACATGTTCAAAGTATGTTCACATCTTTTCACTGAAAATCCTTATTCATATTTACATGGATTTACATTCTTGGAATCGGTTATACCACACTTCCAAACAAGTTTAGAATTGGTTGACATGTATTCCAAGATAACTATGTCATTGATCAAAATTCACATACATGGGTTCAATCGGTTCTACCAATCACTAGGATCGTTTATACCTTAATATGGAAATACTTGTGATCGGTCACACAAGTTACTAGGACCGATTACATCAGTTACCAGGATCGGTTCCATATTTCCATGGTATTGCTTGTGATCGGTCACACCAGTTACACCAGTTACCAGGACCGGTTACCAATTACGAGGATCGATTACACAATACTATGTGATCGGTCGCACCAATTAATTAGGATCGGTTACACCAAATACCAGGATCAGTCACACTAATTACAAATATCGATGGTGATTACTTAGGATCGGTTACACCAATTAATAAAAATCAGTCATACCAAATCATAAGTCAGGCACTGTGATTAATTATACCAAGATACATAACATAGTTACGATCGGTTCTACCATCTGACACATATTGGTCATCCAAATATTTGCAATGAATAGCCGGACCAATGAACCTAATGATTTCCTTTTCGATTTACGAAACAATTCCATGAATGTACTCCCTTTAAACGAATGTAAAACATTGTTTCCTAGGATGAAATCTTCACCATAACCCATTCACATAATCATAACAAAATATACAATATTATGTCGATGTCATATTTACGAAGTTTAAAAGATAAGCGTTATACTTCGTAATCTAATTCCCTAATACTATCATCATACAATTATGACCATGTCACATCACCAGAGTATTATACAATATGTACTGTATATACATCTTCGCAGTTATGTTTTCAATATAGCACGACTTGAAAGACACGTTAAGAATGAAACAGTTCAAGTCAATATTACTAACCTCAAGTGAAAGGATGATGTCGTCTTTGTAGTTCGCTACTTCTTCACTTTTTTCAGGTCTTCGGGGTAATACTTGTATGTCTCAACATTCCTAGACTTTCTAGTCTAACCTAAACAAAGTTGACTCTAGTATATAATCAAGCGATTTTAGATGAGTTTTGACACACTACAATATGACAACCAAACATGACATACCAACGCTTGTTGAGCTCAACCGAGCTATGCTCTAACAGAAAATATTGTCATGATTCAAAGATCACAGTTGCTTGAGGTTCCCATTTTTATAGACATTCAAAGCATATGCTGCTTTAGGTTTTTGCAAGATAGCTTTGGAACCAAGCAAACAATATCCACCGTTAGATGAATCTTTGAATCTGATTAACAAAACAAGATATACATTCTGGTTAGGATGAACCGTAACCGAACCGTGTACATAGACCATGCTCATGAATGGTTCGTCTAAAATAGCCAACTGAACTATAAGCTTGAGCATTTTCATGTAACACTTAAGACTTAACTCGAGTCACAATTATGTGATCAAATATGTTTATGGTGTTTTTAGAGATTATTCAAATGCTAATTATCTCGGAGAAATAATTTTATGTGCATATGAATTTAATCGACATGGTAAGTAGATGTATAAGGTACAGATAATTAACATGTTCGTGAAAAGTTAAGTCAAAGTACGTGTGCCGGTATGTATACCTTATACCATGTCTGAGTTCCGGAGTTTACAGAACTTTTACGGTACGTGGAATGGTATGGATAACTTAAGACAATAATCAATCCTGGAGTTTACAAACCTTTTCTAGTACGTGTACCGGTATGGATACCAAACCGGTTGCGGAACCAACCGTTCTTTTAAAAAATAGTACGCGTACTGGTTTGCGTACCGATCTGGGTTTACGAGTTCACAGACTTTTTAAGGTGTGCATATGGGTATGCGTACAAAAAAGTTGTTTATCGATATATTACTACTTCTTCAGACTTGTAACATTTTTCCCAGTTTATAAGACTGGTATGTATACTGTCTTATATCTGAATCTACATGAGTTCTATATTTATCTCTAAATCAATTCGAAACATTCCCAAATAACATTAATGACACATATCACTGTTCCAGGCTATTTTCGAATGGTAATTCTTGAATCACGATTTAGATTACGAAAATAAATTGTTCTTAACCGAAATTCATAAAGTATGAACAAATGTTCATTAAGCTTAGCCATATTTCGAGAACTAATTAAAAAGATAATCTTGACTCAAAATTCTTGATATGCTTACAATAGTCTATTAATTATGCGACATCCTCTTATAGATAGAAAGATGAATATAATTTGAGATATAGGTGGTTCAGTGTTCACTTACCTTTTGTTAAAGAAGTTCTCCAAAATCTTTGGTTGATCTTCGCCTTCAAACGGCAGAACGCAATGATGACTGCCGTGATGTCCGTTTCTCAACTACATCTGTTATCCTAATCCGAGACTTAACTAACTGTAGACTAGAAATAAAGATATACTTTTTACAACTAAATTTGAAAACAAGCTTGAGATAGCAACACTTGTGAGTTCGACCGAGCGATGCTCCTGTTTTGTCAATTTTAGTGAAAAACTATCAATACATATGGATAAAAAATAAAGCTTCAAAAACTCCTTGAATCCATCATGCCTTGATTTCCTTGGTTTCTTCAACTCCTTGAATCCTTCGTTATTTCAAGTTGCAATGATTCTGAACGTGTTCAACTCAGCATCTTTGTTGTTGAAGATTCGTATCCATAGCGATAACAACTTTGGAGACAAATATTCTCAATCGTTGTTATACAGAAACATAATCTTATATATTCTCCAAAGCTCAATTGTATCACAACTTTGAAGTAATACTACGATGATATTTTCTGTCTCTTCATCGATAGTTACATCTATTGCATATAATAGGTGAAACCTATAGATTATTTATTCACTCCCCCTTACATAATGGTATCTATAAATCATATGTATGTAGCGCGAAACTACTAATTAATTATCCCCCTTTTTATCAATTAAAATTGGAAAAGGTACGAAAATCATGGTCGTAACGAATTCAACTAAAAGATATTTCAGGATTTAAAGGTGTTGCATATCAACTTTATTTAGATGGTATCACATAGTAAGAAAATACTTAGCACTCATCTAGGAAATTTAAGATACAAGCATCTCGGTTCTACCAAAACAATTTTAGGTTCTACCTTCATGTGAGTATTGTGCATAGTCACACTAGCTTTCCAAAATTCGGTTGACTAGGTACTAGGATCGATTCCCCACATATATATGATATCTAACTTGTGCTTGCTGCACATGTACATAGGATCGGTTCCCCTTTTCCTAAAAACGTGCAACACATGTCCATAGGATCGGTTCCCCTTTCTGCTAAAAACTTGTTGCACCTCATACAAGGATCGATTTCCCTTTGTGATAGGTTGCACCACTTACTAGGATCGGTTCCCCTTTACCCAGAGTCGGTCATACCAATAAAACAAAATCGATCATACCATCTCAAGTGATTACTTAAGATCGGTTTCACTAATAAAAGTCATACCAATACCAAAGTCAATCCTTTGTGAATAGTTTTACCAAGAACATAAACAAGTCATGAGCATTTATACTAATCACACATATTAGTAGTTCAAAAGATGTGCAATGAATAACAATACCAATAATGCCTAGCGATTTCCATTTCGATTCACAAAACAAGTTCATGAATTTACTTCCTTTAAAAAAATGTAAAACATTGTTTCCTAGGATGAAATCTTCACCTTATACCCATACATAATCACAATAGCATTCAAAGGATTATGGCGATGTCTTATATACAAATTTTAATGTTTAAGTAATAAACCTCGTATTGTATTCCTTAATACTACGTCTAACTAGAGTATAATCATTCATGCTTCGCAACTATGTTTTCAATATGCACGACTTGAAAGATACGTTATGGAATGAAACAGTTCAAGTCAAATATCACTAACCTCAAGTGGAAGGATGATGTTGTCGTTGTAGATCCTTACTTCTTCACTTCTTCAAGTCTTCATAATACTTGTAATATCTCATATCCCAATACTTTCAAGCTAACCTATACGAAGTTGACTCTAGTACATAATCAAGCGACTCTTAAAATGAGTTTTGGCTCACTAAAATATGACAACCAAACTTGACATACCAACGCTTGGTGGGTTCAACCGAGCTATTCTCTAACAATGTCCCCCTTTGTCAATTTTAGTGACAAACTCTTACATCATATGGATAAACAAATTACAGGAATTCATTACACATACGCTTGATTCCCGAATTCAACAACACAATAACCTGTATACGTTCAATCCATAAATGTCGTTGACATTATAATAACAAAGCTAATACTCCCCCTAAAGGTAAGAGAGGTAGATTTCCAATACGCATGTCTTTGTTATTCCTTTGTAGTCCATATAACTACAAGTATCATATGATATGCTACCCCCCCCCCCCCCCTTAGTCTATGCTTTTACTCTTTCGTTAGATAAACGTTTAAGCACCAATGTCCTTTCCCTTAGTGATACCAATCAATATAAATCAATACCAGTATCACTTGTTTACTCCATATATTTCTCCCCCTTTTTGTCACAAAATGACAAAGAAACAAAAAAATAAAGGACAAACCGAAAGGATCTTACAAATCTCACAAGACTTGCTACCTATAGAGTTAAGCACTAGGGTTCCACACACCATTTTTGATAACCAATATCAAAATTGAAACTACAAAGTAATTTTGTTTTGATATGTTACCAAGTAAACAATTTCCCGAAGAAATTTCCCCTAATAGTTTAGAAAACCAAAAATCCACTAAGCACCTTAGTTCCTTTGCTAAATCGATTGTACAAATACAATCGCTTGTTCGATAAGACCAAAATAAAGATAACTCTATTTTTCTCATCAGGTTCTAATTATCCATATAACTTAGACCTATAACTTTTAAACAAGACAAGTACTAGGTTAGTTAACTAGTATTTCTTGTTAAGGCATTCGATTAGACTTGAATAACCAAAACCTCCACTTTGATAAGTCTAACTAAGATCAGAATTCACTTAGTTTCTCTTATCCGGAATCGAATTGGACTAAACAATTCATCCTGAAAATATTTTCTTTCGTTAAGCCATAAAAAATTCATACAAACCAAATAAATGAACTTGCATAATTATTCACCTCAACCGGAAGCAACTGAAACAACATAGACATTAAAGCACCGTAATTGCACCGAAATTTTGTAAGCCTAAACAATTGATACCATACAATAAAGCAAGATAACAATAGTTTTTCTTAACCGGAACCAATTGAATCACACACACATCCATACACAAATAATGGAATAAAACATCAATTGTACCGAAATTTTGTTAAAAGCAATAAATATATGAAATAAAAATAGGCTTTTCTTAAACAGGAAAACGATTAATTAACAAAGTTGTTACCTCAAATTCCGCATCCACTTCTCCAATATGTTTGCATCTTCTTCCAGGGAGAATTGATATCGAAATATCATTATGTTGCCATCCTTATGCAAAACAAAAGAATAACAACAACCAACCGTTACCAGAGAAAGATTGAAAACCAGTTTTTAACTATTGCAAGAAAAAGTTGAAAACCCCAAAACACATATGCTTTTATACTAAACCAAACGATTCAACATATTGTGACTTTTTCACATATTGTTTCTGTCAGAATCCCTCATGATCCTTTGATAAAGCCTACCAACATGGCTAGAACTTAATCCTGCTAAACCAAAAAGTCACCCAAACCATAAGGGTTCACACATTATGAGATTGAATATCAAAGTAATAAAACTGAAATCAAACATCCCATAAACATACATAGCAATAAGATAAAGCATTCAAGCACAGGCTACGTAAATCAAAACAATCACAAGAAAAATTATAAATCAAATAATTTTAGTCATAATAATATAGTTTTAATCATAATAGACTTAATACAATCATTGAAAGAAATCTAAAATTGATGTCTATTTTCCTGGATTAAGTATTATTGAGAACTTAATCTCTAGTGGTGCTCTTATTGTTCACTGATGTTTCTTCAGTGTTCAAACTTTTGAAGCATGTCTCAAGAGACTTGTCTGCAACCACTTTCTGTTTTTCGAGACTAGTAATTTGAAGCTTTAAGTCTCCAAGTTCACTTTTCATCTCTTTTATTTTAACTTTTAGTTCACCCCGATCTTGAACCAAAGTAAAGAGATTTCCTATGAGTTCTTCAAACTCATGCATAACTTCATGCATACCATTTGTGGGAAACCACTTGGTAAGATCTGAATCATTGAGAGAAAAAAGACATGACTCTTCTTGAGATTGATCAGAGTTAGGATCAGAACCGATACTTGAGACAATCTTCCTGATTCTTCGTTTTGAGACAAAACCTTGACAGTTTCTCACCTTTCGTGCTTCCCTTTTATTACTCCTTGTAACGTTGCGAGTTATAGGAGACATACTTTCAAAACGTTTTACTAAGGGAAGGAAATAAACCTAAGAGAAGATTTTTTTTTCATAAAGAATAAACATATATATATATATAGTTTTTAGAAAAAAAGGATTTCCGAAACTACACGACATATTTTTCGAACTTCTCTTTTTATTGAATGGAAGATATTCTCTAAATATCTCTTATTATTGAAAATAGAAGCTACCATGAACTTGTTCCCTTGATTTTATGTGCTTTTCTCATCCAATAAATATGAGCACGGAAGAGGATGAGAATGCACGGTATTGATACAACTAAGTTGTATCTGGGTAAGCTTTTTCTAGCTTACAGTGAGCATCATAAACATAGTTCATGTTTCTCCTTGGGAATTTCTGCCCAAAATATCTTCTTTCAGAATAATGATCTTTTCTAACTCTCGAGATATGATCATGTGGAGAAGATGTACTGATGTGAGAATTTTCAGGGATAGTTAAATCTCTCTTAATTCTATCAATGAGATTTTCATAAGATTTTCTCATTCTAAGGATTTCCTTATGATGCACATCAGCATGATTATCTGAAACAATTATCGGAAATTCCTGATTGTTTCTTTTGGAAGAAATTCTCTCTTTCCCTTTCTTCTGGAGTTGTTCTTCATCAAAACAAGAATTGTTTCGATATGGGTGAGGATGAACCTTTTTCCACAAGTGATTATCAACTCTTTCTCTGATTCTTTTGAGTTGATCTTCTCGGATAGTGGTATAATCTGTCTTTCTACTGAGGAATGTGTGGAAAAACGGTTTGCTGGTTTTCTAGGAAAGTGGAGAGTCGAGCGTGCTGTCGAGACTCCTCAACCGAGCGAACTGCCGAACCTCACACAGATGCACCGCTGCAAATGAGGTGCTTAGATTCAGGAAATCAATCTGTATGACTCCGGCCTAAACCAAGACAATGGCCGTTCCAGAGTCAATTCGGTCGCAAAGAGGGAGATGAGTTGATCTGTAGGAGGGAAGCTGAGAATTGTGTGGGATCAGCGATGATCAAGGATTGTGGGTATGTTGAAGGTTTCTGCAATATTGTTGAACTGCTGAAGTTGAGTTCTGTGAATAAGTTTATATCGAGTTGTTGATGGATAATGATGATAATCGATGATTGATGATATCCTGATGTCCACGATTTAGACTTATTTTTATTGCAAGAATGATGTACCACTGATCCCTGTAAGTGTGACGGTTTCTTGAGTGAAAGAGTGGGAAAGTGGGAGATCGTGGTAAAGTCAGTTCCATGTCGTGCGGAGACTTGACTGATCGTGCACCCACTACTTTGATAACTCCTTCAACCGTTTACACGACTTACGCACATTTCTCGTTGTGGATGAATCCACGTGTCGTAGACCGCCAGACCAAAACCCTAAGTGATATCCCCCATTTGTGACGTGATTGATATTTCACGAATCGTGGAGTCTGCAAGGCAGACGTGTATTAGTTAGTCAGTTGTTGACTGATTTAGACTGTGAGTCTAGTTTTGTTGAATCGAGCATAAGTGGTGGATGCTCAGTGATTCATGGATTGAACATGTAGTTCTCTGAGATGTCAATGAATTACTGACTAGAGCGACTGAGCAAGTATTGCTCAACTCGACGAATTGCTTAATATTGAGAGTTTGTCGAGCAATTGAGCAAGTATTGCTCAATTCGACAAATTTGATAATTTTGGCGTGCAACTAAGCAAGTGTTGCTCAATTCAACAAACTACTGATGAATTACTGAACATTGATGGTTGGATTAATATTCGAGTAACTGAGCAAGTATTGCTCAATTCGACGAATTATTTACTGGTGTCGTGATCCAATAAAATATTAATCAAAAATATTGGTGAATTACTGAATATTATTAATTTGGACATTGATTGCTGAATCAACATTATTTTGTGTTTGAACTTGCTCAGAATGGTGATTCGTGGAGCGTTTGTTCGGAACCATAATTTTTGATCAATCCTTCAACAATTGGTTTATTGCTGAAAATTGGTAATGACTGAAGAGGGATAGACCACATGGGATGATGAGCGTCTATGTGATGCCCAGTGATCGAGTGAGAACGCACCAGGGTTCTCAGTTTGAGAGTTGGTGAAAGAACGATGATTAAATGCACGTTTCATCATTTATTGAAATATTGCTGGATTCAGCATTAGGTGACAAAATCTAGGTATGAGAGATGAGGACCGGCCAAGAGAGCATGGGACCGGCTCTTGGAGGTCACGGGACCAGTTGTTGGTCATTTGAAGGATTCTCCAGTTGGTTGGAGAGATTTCGGGCCCAGTATGAGCAATTGAGCAAATTATGTCAGAATTATGAAAACGTATGGGACCGGCTTTGTGCAATCCCTAGGAATGACTCTGGTCGGTCATGGAGGCATGCACGTGTTGCTGTGGTGTCCTTGTTTCCATACTGAGAGTTTCAGTATTTTCTTATTCGCGTTCGAGCAACATAGTGAATTTTCAGAGGAGTTTCATCTTGACTAAGAATTCTCGATTTTTGTTGGAATGAGCATGTATGCTCAATTCATCAATATTTTGAAAATATTAAAATATAAGTGTTTTAATATTTAAAATTTCCGTCAGAGGCTAGCCAGTCGTGCGACTATGTTGGCTTTTGGTTTTTCGTGATTTGAGCAATATTTGAGAAAATATGGAGAAATCATGAATTTTTCTCAAACCCATGAGTTTCATGAATTGAGGAAATTAATAATTATGCAAGATTAGGGATTGCAAGGTGTGGGATCGACGATGGCTAGCGCATGGCCGGTCGGCTAGGTTTCCCGGTCCCGCACACCTTTCCCTATTTTATTATTTTTCATGAATCCTTGAAATTATGGAGAATCCTTGAAGTTATGGAGAATTCATGAGTTTTTGTTGAAAGGAGGAGTTTCATGATATTAGGGAATAATAATTATAAAAATCTAAGGATTGTGAGGTGTGGGACCGGCCACAGCTTAGGCATGGCCGACCAGTTAGGTTGCCTGGTCAGCCACACCTCTCCTTATTTTATAATATTATTTCGTGAATCCACCAAGTTATGGAGAATTCACGAGTTTTGCAAAAATAAGGAAAGTTGCTAAAACCAAGGAGTTTTCGTGAGTTCACGAAATAACAAAAAATAATAGGAAAATAATGGGAGAGGCACGGACCGACCATGGCTAGGGCATGGCCGGCCGGCCGGCTGGTGGGCCCGGCCTTGGGTGCCTCTTATTATTTTATTAATATTTATTATTTTTTCCTATTTTGCGAAGGATTCCTCATTATTTCATATTTTTGGACAGTCGTTCGTGCATTCGGGTGCTCAGTCATGCATCATTGTCGAGTACACTCGCACCATTTTTGTGGGGCTTACTCAGTGATGGTCCAGATGCCGGTTGTTGGGTATTTATTACTGATTTATGAAATTCAGTGGAGAATAATTCATGAAACTGAGTAATAAGATGAGTAGCTATTTATTATCAATCCATAAAATCAGCAGCGGATTGGACTATGTATTCAGAATAATAAAATGATAATTTCATCACCATCTCATGGAATCGCAGATTTGACCATAAAATCGGAGTAATGAAATGAGCGGTGATATTACCATTCCATGGGACCGTGGTGATTCGACCATGAAATCGGAGTAATATCTATTACCATTTCATGAGATCAGTCGTGAATTCGATCATGAAATCGGAGTAATAAAATAAGTGGTGATATTACCATTTCATGAGATCAGTCGTGGATTGGACCATGAAATCTGAGTAACATCTATTACCATTTCATGAGATCCGGCGTGGATTCGATCATGAAATCGGAGTAATACATTTATCTATTACCATTTCGATCATGAAATAGGAGTAATGAGATAAGATAGATTATCTTCTAGGAATTCAGTGGTGAATATGACCTAGAATTTAATCTCTTGCATATAGTCAGTAAATCAGCGAGTGTTGCTAATGTCCCGAAGACGTTTTTCCCTATCAACATTTCATGTATGGAGGACCACCTGAGTCTATACACGGGTATCTCTACATAGTCAGGAAAAGTGAGTATCATCGTCCTGAATACGTTATTGCTCTCAATCTTACGGAGAACCGCCCAATTGTTCTTCTATGTAGAGGCGAATTCCTCTATGTAGTCAGGGAACAGTGAGTGTCACCGGCATCCTAAAGGAGTTAAGCTCTCAATCTTACGGAGAACCGCCTAATTACGTTATTCTACATAGAGGCTATGTTGAAATGCCCCGTGTCGAACGCTCTAGAGAGGCCTTTCGAGCGACATATGCATCATACTTCGTAAAACACGAATCGTCACATGGATCCCTGAAGCTGTGTCAGAAACATGCAGTATCATGATTTTACGGTTTTGACCTTTGTTGAAAATCCACCATCTACATTAAGTCCCCTGCTTAGTGAGGAACATTCATGTTCCGCAGTAAGCATTAAATGGTGATTTTCAGTCGACGAGATCAGTGGTTGAACTCAGTCTACAAAGGTAGTTTCAGAATCCTCGATTTACCCCAATGATGTCATGTACGAGTAAATGCACAGATGAGAACCCTGATAGTAAGATAGAGTGTCATCCCGTGAGGGTGGAGAGATGAGTCACTGCTGATTTGGTCGGTTGAAAGTCCAGTTTTGGTCAGTTCAGCGTCTACGGGCTCGGCCCAAAAAAGAAAATCCTTGTTTTAGGAACAGACGTTCGTTCGTTAGTTTAAGAAACAAACAAAATAGACATGAGTCTAATGACATAAAATTTTGTCTATGAGCTTTCATGAAAACCAAAATTTTATTTTTTAAATATGTGAGATTTCACAAAATGTATAAACCCTCATTTCAAAGGTGGATGCTCGTACGAGAGAAAAGTTTTTTTTTTGAATAGACGTGCATCTGTTAGTAATAAAATTTTGTCTATGATCTTTCATGAAAAATTTTATTTTTGAAAATATACTCTCGTTTCAAAGACAGATGCTCACGAGAGGGATCAAAAAAATACATATTTTCAAAGTTACACGGGTTTCACGTTATATATTTTTGTAAAATCAATGTTTTTATTTTGAACAACTATTGAAAGTAGACAATTATTCACGGTGAAACAATATCTGTATGTGAGTTTTCGCAATTGTAGAATGGACGTCTGTCCAGTTTTTGAAAAACCAGTGGATGTTCACTCAGTAAAATTTATGTGGGTTGTTCACGGTTTTATGAAAATCAATTTATGATTTTTGAGCAATTGCTGAAAACAAACAATTGTATATGTGATGAAATAATGTATGTATGAGTTTGGTGACTTTATAGTGTATGCACACATGTAGAAAATCAGCGAATGTTCACATGAAAGGTTATGTGAACTATTCATAGTTTCATGAAAAGTCAGGTGCTGACTTTAAATAATGAATTTTGCTCGTCTAGGAAAGTTTGAAGAAGCAAGCAAGTTTATCGAGGGTTTTACGTTATTATCACTAAGTTCGTGAGACCGTAAATAGGTAAGATTTGAGGATTACCATTTTTGTTGCGTGTTTGTTATTGGTATATCCATGACTCCATGCCTTTCGCCTCAGATAATGGTGACTTCTGGTTACAACCACTCTTCTGGCTCTTCCGAGAACGCTCCAAAAATATTAAGTCAAATATGAAGACTTTTGCAGATGCTCATGCCGAGGTGAATCGTCCTTTCAGAGACGCTGGAAGGTTGACACATTGTATGTCTCTCGATCATCAGGGAGTCGTCCCTCATCAGAGAAGCACCGCCGACTTTAGCAGGTGAGACCATCGACTGAAGATGAAGTTCGTCTTTGTGTTGATGGTGTAGCTCCTGATTCAAATGTGGAAGAATTTCATCATAATTCGTCATCAGAAGATTCAGAAGTTAGGTCTTCATTGAAATTGTTGTAGAATCCTCGTCCGATGTCGTATTTTCGCGATCTACCCATGTATCCTCATGCCCAGAAAATTTCCAAGATTTAACACAGAAGCATTTCGGCTTTTGAGCACTTCTAAGGGCCGAAATTGACGAAACAGTAAACTTCCAGGAGGTTTTCAGGAAATTTTCAGCTTGTATGTTGTCCAATGTTTTGGATACATCTGTTTGCTCGTTTCTCCGATTGATGTGAATTTTGTATATGTTGTAGAGGACATCCATGCGAAGATAATGGTATATGACCCATACCTAGATTCTTCACCGATTTCTCCCAGTGCGTCGTCTTATACAGGGAAGCGTAAAATTATCTTATACGGGCTTGTTGTAAAAACACTCGTGTTGTGCCTTTAGACCATTCGCATGTGTATTGAACGGTTGGTGAAGGATTTTGATGTCATTGATTCATTTTAGATCAGAACTCCTTGATTGATACATGAGCATGGTGCTTGCAGCGCCATCTTGTTTCTGTTAGTCGTGGAAACATCACTTCTGAAATCCTGGTCACGGGACCATAACTGAGGTTTCTCTCAAGAGGGATGATGTAATGACCATGATTGCATGTCCCGGTGGCAGCATTCCTTTTATGATCAGAACATGAGAGTCTCACAGTCTTATCGCCATGATCAGTGGACCGTCAGTCTCCAGTATTTTGTTAAATCTCTCTTTTCGTTTTCCCTTCTTCTGGCAATACCTAGATAGAGGACCCGGGTAGAAAAATTGATGTAAAGACCTAGGTGGTCTAAGTTGGAGGTACCTTGATGAAGGACTTAGCGGAATGACCCGGTGGACACCAATCGACTGTGGAAGTCATGAATCCCGTCTAAGAATTGCTGTTTGCATGTTGTATGCTCTGGAAGTTGTAGGAACCTCATACGATGTCGGAATTCGATGCTTGACCCCAACTTTTGAATCTAAGAGACTGAGTTATCAAATGAGAAAAGAATCACTCAATTTGGAGTTGCAGAGGTCAGCCAATGAAGCATGCACATTTGTAATCTGTAATCCCGTACAAATTTTTCAGATTTCATAGACCTGACGGTAAAGGCCATATCTTTCAGCTCGTATGTCCCATTGATGCGCCCTTTTGGTATGTTGTAGAAGAGATATAGAAGAAAATCTTTCATTGAGTAAGTATTGTCCCATTCCCCACCCATTGGTACGTATTTGTAAACCCATGGCCTAAAGTGTGTTGTATCTCATTTGTGGAGGCGATGAGAACATCTTGTAGAAGACTTTGGTTTGTGCCCGTCTGTCGTGTAAGCTTTGGGAAGACGTTCATGTTACCATGTTTTCAGGTATACACATATTGATATGAATCATTAGGGCTCGAAGAAGTATGATCCATAGATAATGGATAGTTGATGAAGCCGTTGCGACCGAGACTGATGCTGAGATTACAACTGGAAGTTCTCCATAAATTCTTGTTGATGCTGAGACTATGAATAGAGTTCCTCCACATGCTGATGCCGATACTATGATTGGAGTTGATACAGAGACCGAAGATGATAGTCTTTGCTCTTCCATCCAGTGAGCATGCACGAACTAATTGGTGAGTTGAGCATTCCGAAGATGAAGGTGTATTAGGATTTCAACCCAAATTCTCCTGATATGACTTTACTGTGAAGTGTCTTCATCATGGAATCGATGTTGTTGCGCGGTAGATAGCAGCAGCAGTCTTCATTTTGGATATGATTGGTGAAGAGAGGAAGTTCCCCAGTCGTGCATGGGCTTTTGATGTAGAGAGGTTCCGTTTGACGACGTTTCATGGAATCACATCAGGTTGCAATGACTTGTTATGCGGATAACATTTATTGAATATTGAATTGATATTTCCAATAAAATCAAGTCCCCAGTGCATCCCTCATTCACTTAGAAGATTTGAAGGAATCTGTAGCATCCATTGATGAATGATGTTGCATCTGCTTCAGAAGTCTTATCATGGGATAGTGAAGGCTTATCGATTATAATTCAGCTATACTTTGATCGTCGGTGTTGAACCAGTGTGTCACGTCGAGACATTGTCCTGAAGCTAGAGGCGTTATTATCGAAGGTGTACTCTTTGATTGGGAGTACAATTTGAAGGCTTCTTATATGCTTGAGTGTTGAAATGTCGAATGTCTTAGGATTGATCGTCTCGGACCGTGTATCTTCTGTTGATTCGGCATTCCGCTGCGATACCGGGATTCAACACTTGTGCAGACATCAGAGATTTCTGATACTCGTGGACATTCCTACAAGTCTATGGAAAAATGCCCAAAGTGTTCTTTTCCATGCTTCCGTCATCTCTCAGTAGTGAATGTCTCGATGAGATGTTCGATTCGAAGAGGTGTTAGATTCAACCACTTGGTAAAATATTGCTGGAGTGAGATTACCCACTCATAGCGTCTTGTAACAGCAAAGATGCTAGCTGAATTGAGTCCCCATGCTAGAATAACATGTGAGGAAATGAAAGACATAGACATGGAAGGAATGAGACTTGCCTGAATGCGAAACCTCTTGTTGAATTTCTATGTATTTTTTGAAGGTTATTGTTTCAATCTTGTCAGAGTTCGAATTTCCTCCAAGTGCTCTGATGATGGAACGTCCGCCAAATTTTCTGGATCAGAAATTTCTTTGTTGGAGAGATGTGCAACAAAAGACGCTTTGTTTGTAGTTATGTTTTCATCATGGGTCCATGCTATCGCGTCATATCTTGGATCTTCCTGATTATGTGAAACTTGGTATATGTTCAGGTTGAACGTATTTTAACCTTGAGAGTGATGTAGACATAAGCATCTCTGAGCGTTCCTTCATGGTCTCTGATTAAGATGGGTGCATGAATAGATTCTTGTCGAATGATGCCTATGACTCTGAGGGATTTCAGTGGAATGATGTTGATGGCGGTATCAGCATCGATCAACGTTCTTTCGAATTCATTTCCTCTTGTGGCAAGTAGTCCCCAGTCATGCATCTGATGAAGGTTCAAGGAGCATTTCTGTGATGGACGGACGTCTGACACAATGTAATTCGGTGTCACGAACATATCTTTCCTTTGTGCCTTAGACAGATAAACTAAATTCACAGATATGCTCGATCAACGGTTGGACTGCTTCTTTGACTGGTTGTTCAGAGAGTGTAAAGGTTTGGGAGAGGATTCTTGTGTACTCCTTCAGTCCCTAGTTGAAGCTATTATGGTTCAACCTTCTCTTTGAAGATGTGCTTCAAAATGTTGCAGTTACTTGTTGGATGACTGACATACCTATGGAAATGGCAGCAACGTGTATTTTCCATTTGTTCCTCTATTGGATCTCTTATGAAAGGAGGTAGTTTGATCGCACTTCTTGAATCCATACTTCCAGTATCTTGGTCACTCCTTCATGAGAAGAGAGAAGTTTGAGCATGTTTGATCATTTCTCCGTTCATTGATGCTGGGTCGAGGTTTGTGCATTTCAGGACTGGTTATCCTTTCCTTGCGCTTCCGAAGGATCCTGAGATTGGCGAAGTATGTTTTTGCTGTGGTGCTTCGGCTTTCCTTCTGCTCCCTTCAACAACAGTGTTCATGGAAGGTTGGAGGTTGTATCGTCTGTTGAAGAGACACTGAGTATTACGAGGTTCTCAGTCTAGGTCTTTCTCTTTCCAGTAAAGCATGCGCGGTAGTTGCTGATCGCTTGCCTGCTTCATGAAGTTCTGAAAAAGTCTGGAATCGCAGATTCTCCGTCAAGGCTCTATAAATTAGGATCATTCTGTTGTGTTCATTATCTCCTAGTGCCTCCATGAATCGACAGACGTGTTATCGAGCGTTCCCTGTTCCATTGTAGTGTGGACGTTGGGGAAGTGTATCCCTTCAGGAGAGGAATTATTTGAGTAGCAGCAGGATATGGAGGTTGATGATGGTGGACAGATGGTGTCTTGTCTTTTACTCGATCCTCCATGAAGCATTCCAGGTCCTCGCGAGTGATGAAGCCTGCGACTTTGAGAGATTTCAGTGGAATAGTGTTAATAGAAGTGACAGCATCGATCAACATTCTCTCAAATTCATTTCCTTGGAGATTGATTGTGGTAAGCAGTCCACAATCGTACATCTATTTCTATGTAGCTGGAGGCTCAGGAATGCTTGGGGGTGCCAGAAACTCAACATCATAAAATGGAGCATAAGAAGATACCGAAGCTTCAATGCGGATGATTTTGTTGTTGAGCAAGGCTTTCATACATTGGTGGTACGTCGAGGGAATGACCTTGTTGTCATGGAGCCATGGTCTTCCGAGTATTATGTGATAGTCTGGATCTTTCTCAATCACGTGGAATTTGACAGTATATTGAATCGGTCCTACCTTGAGATCCACATAAACATATCCATATGTGTGACTATGGCTTCCTTCAAAACCCTTCAACAGTATAGGATGATGGATGACCTTGCTTTGTGGAATTTTGGCCTCCTTGAGAATCTTCATAGTTATGAGATTTGTAGAACTGCCTGTATCGACAAGAGCTCTTTTGAATTCATAATCTTTGATAGAGGTAGTAAAGAACAGGGCTAGGTTGTACCTTTCTTCTGCAATGCGGTCTTCCTCAGTGAAAGTGATGTTGTTGATCAAATGTTCAGAAACCATGGACATATGCTCGACTGATGGTGGAGCTACCTGCACGTCGGAGGATATTTGGTTGAGTGCAGCAAACGTGTTGGTTCGCTGGTCTCTGGAGAAATGGAGGATTTCACACAGATTTTCAATTATATGTGTATCTTCTTGATCCACCGGTTTCTCGTAAGTGGTGAAACTGTTGGTTTGAGGATCGTTGGGTAACGAATCAGTCCCCAGTGCTGGAATCTCCGGAGCTGAGGTACCGCTTAACTCCGATGTCAGCTTGATGAGGAAATCGAGTATGTGGTTCATCGTGTCTTTCATCAGATCCATGTTCCTGGTGTGAATCTCTTGTACCCGCGCCAATTCAGCTAGAGTCATGGTTCTTTCACTGACCACGCCATTGTATGTAGTGCTGGAAGGCAGAATATCACCATTTGAAAGATTTGGGATCGAGTTTGAAGTAGTTGAATTAGTTCTAAGACCAACCATCTTTGCAAAAATGTAAGATTGCAACCGAGAGATTAATCTCCCACTGTGGCCGCCAATCTGTGGATGGGGAAAAACGGTTTGCTGGTTTTCTAGGAACGTGGAGAGTCGAGCGTGCTGTCAAGACTCCTCAACCGAGCGAACTGCTGAACCTCACAGATGCACCGCTGCAAAGGAGGTGCTTAGATTCGGGAAATCAATCTGTATGACTCCGGCCTAAACCAAGACAATGGCAGTTCCAGAGTCAATTCGGTCGCAAAGAGGGAGATGGGTTGATCTGTAGGTGGGAAGCTGAGAGTTGTGTGGGATCAGTGATGATCAAGGATTGTGGGTGTGTTGAAGGTTTCTGCAATATTGCTGAACTGCTGAAGTTGAGTTCTGTGGATAAGTTTATATCGAGTTGTTGACGGATAATGATGATAATCGATGATTGATGATATCCTGATGTCCTCGATTTAGACTTATTTTTATTGCAAGAATGATGTACCACTGATCCCTGTAAGTGTGACGGTTTCTTGAGTGAATGAGTGGGAAAGTGGGAGATCATGGTAAAGTTAGTTCCATGTCGTGCGGAGACTTGACTGATCGTGCACCCACTACTTTGCTAACTCCTTCAACCGTTTACACGACTTAAGCATATTTCTCGTTGTGGATGAATCTACGTGTCGTAGACCACCAGACCAAAACCCTAAGTGATATCCCTCATTTGTGACGTGATTGATATTTCATGAATCGTGGAGTCTGCAAGGCAGATGTGTATTAGTTAGTCAGTTGTTGACTGATTTAGACTGTGAGTCTAGTTTTATTGAATCAATCATTAGTGGTGAATTCTCAGTGATTCATGGATTGAACATGTAGTTCTCTGATATGTCAATGAATTACTGACTAAAGCGACTGAGCAAGTATTACTCTACTCGACGAATTTCTGAATATTGAGAGTTTGTCGAGCAATTGAGCAAGTATTGCTCAATTCGAAAAATTTGATAATTTTAGCGTGCAACTGAGCAAGTGTTGATCAATTCAACAAACTACTGATGAATTACTGAACATTGATGGTTGGATCAATATTCGAGCAACTGAGCAAGTATTGCTCAATTCGACTAATTATTTACTGGTGTCGTGACCTAATAAAATATTAATCAAAAATATAGGTGAATTGCCGAATATTATTAATTTGGATGTTGATTGCTGAATCAACATTATTTTGTGTTTGAACTTGCTCAGAATGGTGATTCGTGGAGCGTTTGTTCGAAACCCTAATTTTTGATCAATCCTTCATCAATTGGTGAATTGCTGAAAATTGGTCATGAGTGAAGAGGGACCGACCACATGGGATGATGAGCGTCCATGTGATGCCCAAAGCTCGAGTGAGCACGCACCAAGGTTCTCAGTTTGAGAGTTGGTGAAAGAACGATGATTAAATGCAGGTTTCATCATTTATTGACATATTGCTGGATTCAGCATTAGGTGAATAAATCTAGGTATGAGAGATGAGTACCGACCAAGAGAGCATGGGACCCGCTCTTGGTGGTCACGGAACCAGTTGTTGGTCATTTGAAGGATTCTCTAGTTGGTTGGAGAGAGTTCGGGCCCAGTATGAGCAATTGAACAAATTAGGTCAGAATTATGAAAACGTGTGGGACCGGCTATGTGCAAGCCCTAGGAATGACTATGGTCGGTCATGGAGGCATGCACGTGTTTCCGTAGTGTCCGTGTTTCCATACTAAGAGTTTCAGTATTTTCTGATGCGTGTTCGAGCAACATAGTTAATTTTCAGAAGAGTTTCATCTTGACTGAGAATTCTCGATTTTTGTTGGAATGAGCATGTATGCTCAATTAATCAATATTTTGAAAATATTAAAATAAAACTGTTTTAATATTTAAAATTTCTGTGAGAGGCTAGCCAGTCGTGCGACTGTGTTGGCTTTTGGTTTTTCGTGATTTGAGCAATATTTGAGAAAATATGGAGAAATCATGAATTTTGCTCAAACCCAGGAGTTTCATGAATTGAGGAAAATAATAATTATGCAAGATTAGGGATTGCAAGGTGTGGTACCGACCATGGCTAGGGCATGGCCGGACGGCTAGGTTGCCCGGTCCCGCACATGTTTCCCTATTTTATTATTTTTAATGAATCCTTGAAGTTATGAAGAATCCACGAGTTTTTGTTGAAACAGAGGAGTTTCGTAAGATTAGGGAATAATAATTATAAAAAGCTAAGGATTGTGAGGTGTGGGACCGGCCACGGCTTAGGCATGGCCTGCCGGTTAGGTTGCCCGGTCCTGCACACCTCTCCTTATTTTATAATATTGTTTCATGAATCCACCAAGTTATGGAGAATTCATGAGTTTTGCCAAAACAAGGAAAGTTGCTAAAACCAAGGAGTTTTCGTCAGTTCACGAAATAACAAAAAATAAGAAAAATAATGGGAGAGGCACGGACCGACCATGGCTAGTGCACGGCCGGCCGGCCGGTGGGCCCGGCCTTGGGCGCCTCTTATTATTTTATTAATATTTATTATTTTCTCCTGTTTTGCGAAGGATTCCTCATTATTTCATATTTTTGGACAGTCGTTCGTGCATTCGGGTGCTCAGTCATGCATCATTGTCGAGTACACTCGCACCATTTTTGTGGGGCTTACTCAGTGATGGTCCAGATGCCGGTTGTTGGGTATTTATTACTGATTTATGAAATTCAGTGGAGAATAATTCATGAAACTGAGTAATAAGATGAGTAGTTATTTATTATCAATCCATAAAATCAGCAGCGGATTGGACTATGGATTCATAATAATAAAATGATAATTTCATCACCATCTCATGGAATCGCAGGTTTGACCATAAAATTAGAGTTATGAAATGAGCAGTGATATTACCATTCCATGGGACCCTGGTGATTCGACCATGAAATGGTAGTAATATCTATTACCATTTAATGAGATCAGCCGTGGATTCGATCATGAAATCCTAGTAATAAAATAAGTGGTGATATTACCATTTCATGTGATCAGCCGTGGACTCGACCATGAAATCGGAGTATCATCTATTACCATCTCATGAGATCAGGCGTGGATTCGATCATGAAATCGGAGTAATACATTTATGTATTACCATTTCGATCATGAAATAGGAGTAATGAGATAAGATAAATTATCTTCTAGGAATTCAGTGGTGAATATGACCTAGAATTTAATATCTTGCGTATAGTCAGTAAATCAACGAGTGTTGCTAATGTCCCGAAGACGTTTTGTCCTCTCAACATTTCATGTATGGAGGTCCGCCTGAGTCTATACACGGGTCTCTCTACATAGTCAGGAACAGTGAGTATCACCATCCTGAAGACGTTATTTCTCTCAATCTTATGGAGAACCGCCCAATTGTTCTTCTATGTAGAGGTGAATTCCTCTATGTAGTCAGGGAACAGTGAGTGTCACCGGCATCCTGAAGGCTTTGAGCTCTCAATCTTACGGAGAACCTCCCAATTACGTTATTCTACATAGAGGCTATGATGAAATGCCCAGTGTTGAACGCTCCGGAGAGGCCTTTCGAGCGACATATGCATCATACTTCGTAAAACACGAATCGTCACATGGATCCCTGAAGCCGTGTCAGAAACATGCAGTATCATGATTTTACAGTTTTGACGTTTGTTGAAAATCCACCATCTACAGAATGATCTTTCAGTTTTTAAGACAAGAAACTTCTTTCAATATTTTTATCACAGTATGTTGAAGAAGTATAAGTTTCCTGTCAAGTGACTGAAAGTTGTAAAGATCACAAACACGGAATCAGTTCAAAGTTTCCTTTGCACAAGATTTCGTTTGATCATCAGTAGATCTAGAAGATGGTTTCTCATCCTCTTCGGACTTGATGTAGTTAGGAAAACTACCATCATCTTAACCTGTTTCAGACGTGATTAAGCCGGTTTTATCACAATCTGTAAAAGTAGAGCAAGGACTTTTAGTTTCCTCATTATCAGAAGAAATCACAACAGCATCATCAGTCAGAGTCATAGGACGTGTCTCTTTATCAGAAGTAAGAGATTTACCAAGAGCTTCTAGTTTGACAGTGAGATCCATATTCTCTTTGGCCAGACTATTCAGTTGAATGTATTTATCTCTGATCTCCTGTTTAAGAAGATTTGACTTTGCCTTTAATATAAGCACTTTAGAAGACAGAGATTTTATAGGCTTTAGAAGTTTTAACAACTCTTTATCAGTATCTTCTCTTTCATCAGAGATAGACATAGATGTTTTCGCAACCCCTGGATCATGAGTCAACGAAGTAGTAACATTTTCAACTTTTGAGTATCCATACTCTTGCATAACGTTAACTGAATCAGACATGGATTCAATTTCTTATAGGTTGGATCGCACCAAACACAGATTGTTAGATCTTTTCGTGTTTGCCTGCTCTGATACCAATTGAAAAGACGAGGGTACTCAAATATACCTCACTCTAAAACTTTTCCACCTATAAGTCCTTTCTCCGAAAGTGATTGTCTATGGACCGAGTCGAGACAATACAACAAATCGGTTCACACTTCATGTGATCGTCTATGAATACGAGATCGGGACAATACGACAACAAGATAACTTGTGTGATTGACTATGGATACAAGATCGACATAATGCAACAACGAAGTATGTTTACTTGATAAATGGTTCGGACTTAACCAAACACAATAGGATTACTATCAAGTAAATAGGAATTAACGTTAATGTAATTTACTTTAAATTATAATAACAACAATTATAATTGCGTAAAATAAAAGTAAATGACACAGCAAGATTTTGTTAATGAGGAAACTGCAAATGCATAAAAACCCCGGGACCTTGTCCAGAATTGAATACTTTCAGGATTAAGCCGCTATACAAAATCAAACCAACTTCGTATAGTTGAGACCAAGAAACTAAACCTATAGTTCACCTAGTTCCGTATGTATTCCCATGCCTCCAACTTATAAATAAGTCACGTACTTGGAATAATTCCTTTGGTTCGTATTCCAAACAGTAAAGGAACAACAAATTTGGTATCAACTCTTTTCAACCAAGTGATGTGAGTTTGGAAAAAGGATCTTCTGTTTATCTCAATAAACTCCTTTGTCAGGTCCTTAGATCTATATACTAACAATTACCGAAGTAATCGTCTAGATTTTGCAATCAATACTTTAATCACAAAGAATTATATTGGTGTCGATCTACACAACTAATCAATCCAATCTACCAAAAAGATAAACCGATTATAGTTGGATCTTCTTTTACCGAAACAAGTATTGTGCACACCAAAGATTATGAACCCAAATCAGAAATCTTCAAAGTCTTCTTTGTCTTCAAATATTCTTAGATCTTCAATAAACACCTGCACACAATCAACTTGAATCTCATGTGATCAATCAGGCACAGAACGGAGTCTGTTAACAATGGATTATCACAAGACATCTTTAGATCTACAAACAGTCTAAAGATCCCCGTCGAAACTTCGATCCAGTTTGAGTGAATCTTATATCAGAAGAGAAGATTATCAAGCATAAAAAGACTAGGTGCAATCAAAGTTCAACCACCGTTAGTCAATCAAATCAATCGAAAGCAAAAGATAAACCGCAATTATCTAGTTTCCCACCAACGGTACTAATAGAGCTTATCGATCCCAAAGAAATCTTTGAACCGATCGGCCGTAAGAGATTTCGCCTAATTAGGTTAGTTTCTTCTCCGAATAGGCGGCTCCACCAGTAACAACACAACTGAGGTAGTTTTGCTGGCTCTGAGGATTAGTTTGCTCGAAATGCAAAATTTGATATTTATAGACAAGGAAGTTTGGACACCAAGGAATTTCCAAAACCAAAAATATTCTCAAGATATGCAATATTTTCCAGATTCGGTTTCCATAATTCCTGTAAATGCTTTGTCCAAACATTGACCGAAAATCTCTTAGAAAATCTCCAATTAGTAAATGCACATTATCAATTTTCATTTTTCAAAAATAAAATTAAAAACCTTAATTAAAAGACTCTCAATTTATTTTTCGATCCAGGATTTTCCTTTAGCTATTAAGGAATATCTTTGAACAATAAAAGGTAAGCGTTACTGCACGTGTTCAAAGTATGTCGATATCCTTACTTTATAAGTCCTCTTTCATACTCACAATCTTGAAACCGATTTTCCATACTTCCAAACAAGTTTAGAATTGGTTCATCTAACTTTCAAGAATTACGTGATTGATCAAGAACACTCAATCACCAAACATGGGTTTCACGGTTCTACCAAAACAAGTTTCTGTTCTACCTCCATGTGAGTACTTTGCATAGTCACGCTAGTTACGAAAATTCGGTTGATTAGGTACTAGGATGGGTTCCCCACAACTTATGGTAACTACCTGTAAGCGCCTACACATGTCCATAAGATAGGTTCCCCCAAAACTACAAACTTGTTGCACATGTTCATAGGATCGGTTCCCCCATCTACTAAAAACGTGTTGCACCTCTTACAAGAATCGATTCCCCTCTTGTGATCGGTTTCACCTCTTACTAGGATCGGTTCCCCTTTGCCTAGAGTTGGTCATACCAATAACACTTCGATCATACCATCTCAAGTGATTACCTAAGATCGGTTTCACTAATAAAGGTCATACCAATACAAAAGTCAGGCCTTTGTGAATAGTTTTACCAAGAACATAAACAAGTCATGAGCGGTTATACTAATCACACAAATTCTTAGTTCAAAAGATATGCAATGAATAACAATACCAATAATGCCTAGCGATTTCCCTTTCGATTCAAAAAACAAGTTCATGAATTTACTTCCTTTAAACAAATGTAAAACATTGTTTCCTAGGATGAAATCTTCACCTTATACCCATACATAATCACAATAGCATTCAAACGATTATGTCGATATCTTATATACAAATTTTAATGGTTAAGCAATAAACCTCATATTGTATTCCTTAATACCACGTCTAACTAGAGTATAATCATTCATGCTTCGCAGTTATGTTTTCAATATGCACGACTTGAAAGATGTGTTAGGGAATGAAACAGTTGAAGTCAAATATCACTAATCTCAAGTGAAAGGATGATGTTGTCGTTGTAGCTCCTTACTTCTTCACTTTTTCAAGTCTTCGCAATACTTGTAATGTCTCATATCCAAATACATTCAAGCTAACCTATACGAAGTTGACTCTGGTACATAATCAAGTGACTCTTAAAATGAGTTTTGGCTCACTAAAATATGACAACCAAACTTGACATACCAACGCTTGGTGGGTTCAACCGAGCTATGCTCTGACAGAATGAAACAGTTCAAGTCAATAATACTAACCTCAAGCGGAAGGATGATGTTGTCATTGTAGTTCGCTACTTCTTCACATTCTTCAGGTCTTCGGAGTAATACTTGTATGTTTCAACATTCCTAGAATTTCTATTCTAACCTAAACGAAGTTGACTATAGTATTTAATCAAGCGACTTTAGTTGAGTTTTGATACACTAAAATATGACAACCAAACTTGACATACCAACGCTTGTTGAGTTCAACCGAGCTATGCTCTAACAAATATGTCAAAATCTTATGAGTGCCTATGAATCTCTTCATATTATATTGAAACTCAAGCTCATTGATGAATTATTCACTAGTATAGAGCCTAATGAAGCTCATAGCTGCATTATTCACTATTGTCGGAGCCTACTGCATAATAAGCTCATAGATGCATTATTCACCTACTGCCGGAGCCTGCTGAGTATCTATTATATGATGTTTTCTTAGATGAGCTCTCAATTTTGACATGATATGACGATTAATTTTCATTCTTAGCTGAGTGATATTAATTTCCCGAAGTGTCTAAAGTGAGATATGCATGGAGGTACCCGATCAAAGTGCAAGATGTGAGCTGCGCTATTAGTAAGAGTACAATACTTAATCACTTTGTGTTAGTATACAAAATATCTAAATTGATTGATTTTGCATCAGTTTGCAAAATTTCATTTTTAACCTAATATTGTACCAACCTGCAAACAAATTAGGATTTTTCCCAAAACTGGAGCATGCACGATATCTCAATCCCTATTGGTTGAGACTAAACCTAGGAAAGCTAGGAAACTGGTTCATCATGCATCTAGTAGGAGTAAATCCTACCAAAAGTGGGAAAATAGGAAGAAAAGGGAAACCATGACTAATATGGACGGTAGCAAAGAGGGAATAGCCGCGCCACTTGGCCGGCCAATTTTCCATAACTTGCACCTCTCTAACCGACCGGCCGTGCTCCAATTTGTTGTCCGTCTGCCCTCTTTCGATCGTCCAATCACATTGCTTCTAAGAAGCAAGCTCCATATTAGATAATGACGAGGCCTCTATTATTTCAGCCAATCAGATTGCTTAATCCTACTTGTTCCACTCCGGCCAATCTAACTAGTCTAGATCCTCCTGTGACTACTCGTTTACCGTAGTTTACGTAATGTATACAGTTCGGAGAATCAGATACTAAGTAGTATCGATGCCTCAGTTGAACTGATGATGCTAAGTAATAAAAGATATCGAAGATCAAAATAATAACAAAGAACACTAATGTAAAGTAAATGCTACTAAGTTACCATGAGACACAAGATATTACGTGGTTCAACTTTCGTCTACTTCCACGGGGTAATGAGTGATTTGTTTGTATTAAGTTCTAGTGGTTACAAAAGATCTTAAATGCTTCCCAAAGTAATAGAGAGAACTCAAGTTGAAGTCATTACTTAAGTTCTAAACATTAACGAGGTATAAGACTAAGACTGGATCTTCTTCTCCTAAGAATTGAATTCCCTTATTTTGTTGGTGAGGCTTGGTATTTATAGCCCCTCCTGCGCAGGTATATCTTTGCTTCCTCTGGGTCCATCGTTTCCTAATATACCTTTCGTACAGATGGTACCTTCGTTCGCCACGTGCTTTCTACAGTTGAACTCTGCCACCTTAGCTGACCCACGTTCCTTCGGGAACTTCCCAACCTTAGTACAGATCGTACCTTCGTTCACCGCCAGCCTCTGCCAATCTGGTTCCGACACAGCATATATCTCCATGTGCTTTGATTATGCGTGTAGATAAGAGATTTGTGCATTTAATGTTGATTGGATATGTCAACTACCTTTGTCCCTTCGCCAGCTGCCTCTCCATAGACTAGGATTTTACTTCTTTCATCTTAGCCGTCGAGGCATCCTTTCTTGGGACAAGATAAAGTAGATCTACGAAGGTATCCTCTGTCACTTGGATTCCTCTATAAAGCGAGGGATACACAGTTATCTTATATGCGACCAATGTGATCGTGACATGTGCTATGCAGAATATTGGTCTTCACAGTTTTCCCTTTTTCTTTCATATTCTACCATTTGGTAGGATTGGAAGAAAACTCCCATAACGCCGCCATTTTTGCACGTACCGATTGGGTGGTCCCCACATGTCCTTTCGTGCAATAACTTCCCCTTGAATTTTTGGGACATACAAACTTTTGGATTCTCCAACCGCCTATAAGAAGAGAATAAAGAGGAGGAATTTTTATTAACTCCTTTTATTCCTCTCGAACTGTCGCTCTCTGTCTCTTTCACAGAGATTTTCTTCTGTCGTCATCTGTTTGATCTTCTCTTTGATTCGCCAAAGCTTCCGGTTCAATACTTGATCATCATATACAAGTAAGTGATGCTTTACTCTTTACTGTTACTTTTTTCGCTCTTCTCCATGCTTGATTCTGTCTTCCCTTCTCCGATTTGTTGGAGGTTGCTGTTGTTTTTGCATGTGAGAATTTTATTTCTCTTTTTAACTCGTTCATGTTGTATGAGAACTTGGGTTTGCTCCCATTTTGTATGTTGATGATGATTCTGCCATGATTGTTCCTTGTCTGCAACTTTATTTATGGTGATGAATATATTTCCATTATGTGTCGTGGTGGGTTCAAAACGGCTTCCCTCGGTTGGTTTAGT
Organism: Papaver somniferum; assembly: GCF_003573695.1. Lineage (NCBI taxonomy): Eukaryota > Viridiplantae > Streptophyta > Magnoliopsida > Ranunculales > Papaveraceae > Papaver > Papaver somniferum. The sequence goes on from NW_020644373.1 coordinate 1,802,176, forward strand.
TAAACTCATGCCCGAAGTATGCTTGTTTTTTCCCCTAATTTTCTTTTGAGTTTCCAGCAATTTCAATCCGCCATTGCTGATGAGATGTTATTCCTGCTGGTGCTAGGGATAAAGAGACTTCTGAAGAAGCCTACGTGGAAGGAACGGAGACCCTCTTCGTCTACTGATCCACCTCCGCGGAAGGATCATCCTGATGCTACCCCGTCTCTTCCCCCTGAGGACACTGAGGTAACTGCTGGTACTGAGATGGTTGTGGTCCCTGAGGCTGTTGCAGACCCTGAGGTAGAAGAAGTTGTTGTTGAGGATCTTCCACCTCCTCCTCCTCACTATGAGCTTTAGAGGCTTCAACTGCGTGACAAGGATAGATATGCTCATTTGTCCTTAGATGAGATCACCAAGTCTTTTTCACCTCCATAAGTTCGATATCTCAGCTTAACTTTCAAGTAATCATGGCAAGATTTGGAAAACAATAATATTTTCCCAAACATTAAAAAGTGACCAAGTCATTGAAGTAAACAAACATGTACATGGACAAACTCCTTCTTCAAACAATGTATAATATTCGTGCTAACCATACTCATTAGCTATTGATATCACCAAGACCATGATGACCCACTCTAAGCAATAAAAGCTGAATTCATGTAGATATAAATGTGAAGGAGCGTATCCTATATACCACACGTGGAAATTCTCATTTCCCATAACAATTCATATTGACAACAAAACATTACAGGTCCTTTCCAAACCATGGAAAGATTAACAGAATCAACATAGTAATCATAATGCAAATTAAATAAAGCATGAAATGTATAAACTGACAATGCATGAGTTTATTAAACAAAGACTTTTGTAAAAGAACCAACAATGGTTACAAAAGAGTCAGAAGTATTCCCATCTCTTTTGATGACAAGCCACGCCTACCTCGAGATCCACGATCCACTGGTTCATCCTTTAAATCGATCGTTGTTAATATAGATTAACTGTTAATCACACAAGAAGTCTAAGAATCTAGCCAAAAAGGCTCACACAAGAATCGTACAAGTCTATCTAATGGTTCTAAGCCCATTTATAGTTCTACACATTTTATTATCTATGCTTAGCATAATTAAGAATTTACTAATCCAATTAGATTGATTCTATAGTCCATAGCTAAGTCTTACGAATATCTACAACTTTGTAGAATAAGCCAAAGACTAATTCATACCATAAGAGGTCCAAAACACTAAGATATGAAAACTAACTCTAAACCCAAGTCCACTAATCCGGCCCACTAACTCAAGGCCCAGTCCACTTGGGTCAACTGACGCTCTCTAACAGTCAAAAGGGTCGATTAGCGGTCAACGTCCAAGGTCAGGTCAAAGTCAAAGGATTCAAGGTCAAACGAGCCAACTCAATGAGTTGAATCAATCTTTAATGAGTTAACTCAACTCAGTCAGACACACTAATTCAGATAAGAACTAAATCAGTCTAACACCTGACTGACAAGGCATGAGATAAAGTTACAGACACAAATACACTCCCTTTGCCAAAATAATTCTAGACTTGCATAATAATTCATTCAAAACAATTCATGATCTAATGAATTACAACCACAATATAGATTACCTGCAAAATGCAGCTCTAAACAACACTCCTTCAACATTCATCTAGTTATAACATTAATCCACAAACAACAACAACATTAGGTCTACAACCTGTACCCACAATTCCCTTATCAATACCACTATTTAGTTCATAAATTACAACTCAACACAGTCCCACCAAACTTCACTTGCAATCCAATTCTTCTTAACTCCGAATAATACTACGTCTTCAACCCAACCACACAGTCACCACCATCGTTTCCTACTCTACCATTTGTAACTTGAACTGCAGCTACAACCCCACAAAACCATCATCAGATCACAATTATCAGTCGAACACACTCAACCGCAAATCCTATACAGGCCGACTTAATTCCATTTACTTCAGCCACCAACGACCATTGCTACCTCACTAAAACATCACTACTAGCTGCCATATCAACTTAGTATCCACCAAATCCATTAACTACAACTATAACATCATCTTCATTCTAATTTCTAAGTAATATCACTATCATCTTAACACAACCAACATCACTATCACCACAGTTCAAACCAATCCTGCATAACCATTTTATTACCAATACATTCATCACCTCCATCTCTTCACTACCTCCACCAACAGAACAAAACCGACAACACCTGCAACTCCATCTCAGCTTAACTATATTGGAACTACCATCTTCTTATCTATAACTTCATGTTCTCCACAGCAACACCGTTTCCAACTGCAAAACTCTAGCTTAGTTTAATTCACTACCACCAATTACAAATCAAATTCATACTGCAACCCTCTCATGCAATACCAGCTCTCTTTGTTTAGTATAAAGGATCCTTTCTACTATGACTTTTTGTCTACCAGGGATGACCCGGTGAACAAGACTCAAGTCCGAGGAGTTATGAAGTATAATGGTAACTACTGGTGTGCCCTTCATAAGAGCTGGTACCGTAGTAAGGGAAATATCACTTTGAAGTATTATGACCCCTTTGCTGTTCATAATACTATGTGGGAGGATTATACCCCTTCCAACTTCAATGCTACGTGCGATGATGCTATTCAGAAGAGTAATCTTCTTCCTTGTAGTGTTGGCCCTTGTCGTATCCATGTTACTGCTAAGCAAATCAAGGAAGGTAACAGCTTTCCTCTGTTGGAGGAGATCGATAAGACTGGTTTGACAGTCATCCCTTATTTTGCTAGGATAGCTTTGCCGAAGTCTGATCGCATTCGTCTTGATCATGATGATCGTTGGGCTCGTACTTCTCTTCGTGTGGTGGGTCCTTGGGCCTATGTTTTTACTACCGCTGATCCCAACGTCCCTCGTACAACTCTTTCTTTTCTTGAGAAGTATGATGGATATCAGCCTTGGGTTTTCAACCCTGCTGCTTCTCATGAGGTAACCTTCGTTTCTATTTGAATTCTTTTGCTTTAATATCTTTGTTTAATATTCTAATGGCTTTCATTTGTATTCTGCCCCTGCTTCTTCTGCTGAAACTGCTCCGGGCTCTGCTGGTAATTCCATAGCCACCAAGACTAGGAAAAGAAAGGCTTCGGCTGAAAAAGCTATGCCAACACCTGCGGAGGTAAGGATCATTGTGATACCTTTGTATTTGTAGGTTCCTTAGTATCTTGCCCCTGATCCTTAGCTGGCGCATGTGTTTTTCCACAGTCCTCCAAGAAAAAGGGCAAGTTAAAGGATGTTATTGATCTTGAGGCATCGGATGAGGATCCCAAGGATGGTGAGGAGGTACCGGATGATGAAGATATTGAGGACATTGAGGATACTGGCCTCAGCCCTCATTTGGATGATATTGAGGAAGATTTTTGCAAGGAGAACCCCAATCCCATCCTTGTTGGATCAGTGGAGGGTGAGAACCTCGTAGCTAGTGGTGATGCTCCATTTGTTAACCTTGTTAGTGTTCAAGCTCCAGCTCCTACTTTGTCTCCAAAGGTACCCTCGTTTTCTGCCCCTGGCGGAGCATTGCCTATTGTCTCGGCTACTACTGGAGCTGTTGTTGTAGCTTCCAAGAGTCTTCCTTCGTCTCCTGCTACTTCGCTTCAATTAAGTGGTTCATTTTCTAAGGTTGTTACCCCGGTGGTGAGTGTTAGCAACTCAGACTCTCATTCGAAGAAGAAGGTTATGATTTCACTGGTCAGCTTCTCCTCCAATGTTATGCCAACCTCGTTAGGGAGCGTTCAATCTGTTTCTACTTCCCCTGTTAGTAAAGTTGTTGGACCTCCACCTTCGTCACCAGATTGGACCGTACTGGGTAATCTTCCTTCTGCTGGTGATATGGAATTAGGTGGTGCTCAAGCTTTTTCTTCAGTTCTCAGCTCATCCACCATGTCGTCTCTTCGTCGTGGTGAGGGATCAGTCATGCCCCATGTTCGCTCTCAAGCGATTGATGGAGTTGTTGCTGAGTCTAGCAAGGGTAAGCTTCTTGAGAGCTTGAGCCTTGGTAGTTCTGATGATGCCATTCTTGAAGCCATTCTGCGGGACTCGAAGGGCCCCTTTTTCTGTTAAGGTTGATAGTCATCACCTGGATAGCTCTTTTGAGGTAGCTTCCCAGTTGGATGTGATATCTGCTCAATATGGTGCGGGTAAGGATCTATTCTTTGACCCGGACTGCCTTCGCTCCATCCAGAGATTTGGTGAATCCGCAGGGTTAGCATCCAAGAGATGGAGGCTTTCATTGACACCTACGCTTATTTTCTTCCTCGTCTCTCACCGTTCTCAGTAAGTGATTCCTACCTTACCGCTCGCAAATTGTTTTGATTCTTTGTTTGTTCTTATAATCCTTTGTTTGCAGCTTTGCAAGCAAATAGATGTTGGTTGCACCTTGTTCAAGTTCTATAGGGCTAAGTTTACTCACTTGAGTGCTCTGTTGGAGCGTGCTCGTCAAGAATATGCCCTTGTTAGCACACAACAACCTTCGTCCAGTGATGTTTCTTCTATTTCTAGGGTATCTTCGTTAGCGGATGATCTGAGAAAGACTCAGCGATCCTTGGAGGCTTGTCTGTTGGCTCTTGAGAGAGCTAACAATGTTGCTAAAGTTGCTGAGGATGGGCATAAAGCTATTGATTCCGCTTTGGTTGTTGAGTCCTCCAAAGACATAGTTCCGTTTCTTTTTTCCCTTAGCTTTGTTTTTGTTCTTGTTTGGTTGCATAGTCCTGAGACAACCTTCGCCTGCCAGTTGGTAGCTCTAGTGAACTTAGATATCTCCGGGATCAAGTATCCAAGTTAACCTCCGATGTTTGGTATTATCAGAAGAAGTCTGACAGGTTGATGAACGTAACAGTTCATAATGAGGCCCAACTTTCCCTTGAATCTGTTCATAACGTGGATTTAGTGAAGCAGATGGATTTACTTCGTAAAGAATGTGACAAAGCCCTTAATTAGAAGGAGAGTCTCACTTCAAATCAAAAGGAGGATATTTCCTTAGTTGAGAGACGCCTCTCAGCCCAAGAAATCATCCGCAAGAAATATCATGAGGATTTGGAAGATGCTTGTGCTTCATTAGCTAAGGTTACTGCAGAGAGTAACGTTTTATCTTTTGAGGTCTGTTCTCTTAAGAATAGACTTGACGAGGCAGGCTCTGTGTCATATTCCATGTCACATGCGTCCTTAGTTAGGAAGTTGGAAGAGTTAGAGATTGTTTACCAATTTTTATCCTCTAAGAGTGCTTTGCTCCGGATTGATGTTGATGATCTCCGAACTGAACGTGATACCCTTGTGGAAGATCTCGAAGCCGCTAAGGTGGATCTTGCGGAGGCTCGGCATAGTTTATAAGAATCCCTTAGTCATGCAGGAGGTAGCTTAGGGTCCTTACATTCCAGCAACATTCTTTATGTCTTTTGCCGCTTCTTATTATTATTTACACCCTTCGTTCTCGCAGGCCTCCAGGAACAGCTGGTGGGTGCAAATGCTAAGATCAATCGTCCCGAAGGCCAGATATACTCAATAGAGATATCCCATCAATTTGATGTTGCTGCTAAGTTCAAGGTTGAGGTTGTTCAGCAAGTTAATGATCAGCTTAGTGCTCAGGTGATGGAGCTTCGTCAGAAGTCGGCTTCAGATTTGGAGGTTCAGTCTTCTCAGATGAAGGTATAATATGAGCGTTCTTCCATTGATTACATCAACGCTGCCTTTGCAGAAGCTGAGCTACAAGCTGAAAGAGTTGTCTTTCCTCGTCTTCCTTGCCCATGATCATGCCATGTCCAGTCTATCTTAATTGAACTCTTTGTTATATTATGCCCCCAGCTGAGGGGCCTTTGTATCGTCTCATTTCCTTGAAACAGTGCTTCGTGATGGTTTAAACCTTTTTTATCTGCAACTTTTAAGACATGTCAGTCATATTTTGGTAACATTATTACTGTACCTATGTCATTGCATGAATATTTTGTTTGTAGACGTATTATGTCTAGATGATTGCACATTCAAGTCATCACAAGGTGCTAAGGTATGTTTAACCTTGGGTGGAACATTCATCGTCCTACCTAAGAATCCTTTGGCCAGAAGGTACCGTGGTGGCGAAGGCTCCTATGTGGGCGATAGTTTTCCTGTAACCCTACGCGTTCAGCGCGAAGGATTCTTTACTTCGACAAGGTATCTCTATAGGGGGTATCTTACTTTTTCTTATTGCCTCATGAATGGAGCTATCACTCTGAGGATCCGAATGTTGACATATGCGCAGTTATGTCTTTCCTTGCCTCATCGCCAATCTTGACGGAGGGTGTCTATTCTAACCCAATTTGTACCTAATCAAAAATTGAATTTCTCTTAGAAAAAAGTTTCTTTCATTGATTAGTAAGGTTCATAATACCTTTGATCAGGGTTAGAACATGGTGGGTTATTGCTCGTTCCCTTCTTCTCCTGAGTAATCACCATTCTCTTACGGGTAATACTTTTTTAGGTACATTGCATTCCAAGGGTGTTGCAATACTTCACCTTTGAGAGTACTTAGGTAGTATGAACCTTTTTCAGCGATGTCATGTATGATGTAGGGCCCGTCCCATGTCGGAGCTAGCTTGCCCCACTCCATATTTCTTTGATATGGTGGTATCTGGCGTAACATGTATTCTTCGACCACAAAGTTTCTAGGGATGACCCGTTTGTTGTATTCGCGAGCTAGCCTTCGTTGATAGTTTACCATCTTTTGCAAAGCCACTTCCCGCCTTTCTTCAAAATCATCGATCTTCTCTAGCATTAGGTTCGTTGTTAGGTTCTTCTCCCATGCCTCCGTTTTTGTTGTTGGAAGTATTTATCTCCATTGGGATGATTGCCGGATCCGTAGGTTATAAAAAAATTGAGTTTCTCCCGTGGTCGTCCTTCTTGTAGTTCGACAGGCCCATAGGACATTGTGCAGTTGTTCACACCATCTTTTCTTGTATGCTCCCATCTTTTTCTTCAAGTTCATCACTATTGTTTTTTTAGTCGCCTCCGCTTGTCTATTGCTCTTAGGGTATATAGGAATGGACTTGTTTTTATGAATGTTGAAAGTACCGAACAACATATCTATGTTCTTTCCTTGAAACTGCTTGCCATTCTCAGAGACTATGGCGGCTGGTATTCCAAACCTGCATATGATTTGCTTAAACAAGAACTTCAAGACATCTGTGTCCCTAATTCTCGCCAAAGCCTTTGATTCCACCCACTTGGTGAAGTAATTTGTAGCCACAATAAGGTATTTTCTCTTCGAGGTTCCCTCTATCAAGGGTCCAACACTATCAACCCCCCACTTGATAAATGAACAAAGGTTGATGACTGAGTTAAGCTCCGTTGTTGGTGCTTTAATCTTCCTGGCAAAGCATTGAAATCTCTCACAGCGCTTAGCCACGTTCTTTGAATCTTCGTCCATGCTTAGACAGTGGTATCCTTGCATTTTGGCTTTGACTTCCAAGGACCTTCTTCCACTATGATTGTCGGCATCTCCGTTGTGTATATTATGGAGTATTCTTATGCCTTCGGTTCGTGAGAGGCACCGCATCATAGGTCCAAGAAATGACCTTATGTACAGTATTCCATCACGCATGATGTACATTGCTGCTTTTGATTCAAGTTTCCGAGCCTCCTTGACATCTGCTGGTAAGGTACTTTTGTTGGTGAATTGGAATCCTCCAATCATCCTCCGCTTCGTCTTCGTTGTTTTCTTCCGACATAGATTGGTCTTTGTCAGATTCTTCGACTTCGTCATCTGGTTCTTCTTTGTCTTCTTTTCCTTTCTCAGCTTCTCTCATGGCTTGAGTTTGAACGGCCAAAGCCTCCTCAGCTTATGAGATTGGTCCCTCTATCGAAGGATCGTATGTTCTTCCAATTTGCACGGAGGTGGTATTTCTGTCCCTTAGCATCGATGATATGAATGCTAAGGCATTTGCGTGTCTATTATCGTTTCGACAGACATGTATGAATGTAACGTTGTTGATCTTTGACGCATGCTCCCGTGCTAACTTTAGGTAAGAAGATAGTATTGGATCCAAAGTTTGATATTTGAGCTCGATTTGTCTAATGACTAAATGTGAGTCACTAGTCAAACGAACATCTGATAAGCCTAGCTCCCGTGCCAAGCATAGACCATGTATGACCGCCTCGTATTCTGTGATGTTATTAGTGTATTGTTAGAATTCTAACCTGAACGCATAGATGAGTCGGTCTCCGGTAGGGGTTGTTATTACAATCCCTATGCCTTCGCCCTCTCCATAGGAGGAGCCATCTACGAATATCTCCCACCTCCGTGAATTCTGAGGCTCCAAAAGATCTTTTGGTTCTTGCTTGTCTTCCTCCATTATTGAGATGTCATCTATCTCTGCTTCTTCGTTGAGAGGTAGGTCCGCCAGAAAGTCTACTAATATTTGTGATTTCTCATCCTTCCTAGTTTCAAAGATTATGTGAAACTGTTTGATCATGGCATTCCATTTTACCACCCTACCAATTTTCTCCGTGATGTCGAGGATTTAACCTATCTGAGCCTTTGTGAAGACTCGGATGGTATGTGCGTCGAAATATATCCTTAGTTTTTGCGTTTCCACTACTAAGGCATATATAAGCTGCTCCACCTTGGTATAGTTACGCTCTGCTGAACTGAGTGTTTTGCTGATGTAGTAGATGGGGTTTTCTCCTTGTCCTTGATCTCGTACCAATACTGCGCTCACAGCGTAGCTTGTTGTTGCTAAGTACAAGGTGAGTATCTCACCTGGCTCTGGCTTCTATAGGATGAGTACTGAAGCCAAGTATTCTTTGATATTTTGAAAAGCTTGCTCGCATTTCGTGGTCCACATGAACCTGCTTCCTTTCCTTAGTGTATCGGAAAATGCTTTGCATTTATCCGTTGATCTTGCTATGAATATTCCCATGGAAGCTAAGATTACATTTAGCTTTTGTACTCCTTTTAGTGTTTGTGGAGATGGCATTTCCATTATTGCTCTGACCCTTTCGGGGTCCACTTTTATTCCTCGCTTAGTTACCAAGTATCCAAAGAATTTTCCTGAGCTTACTCTGAATGTGCATTTCTCTGGGTTCACCTTCATGTGAAAGCTTCTCATGGCTTCGAATATTTCCCTTAGATCTGACAGGTGGTTTTTCGCCTCTTTGCTTTTTACAAGCATATCGTCCACGTAGTCCTCCAATATCTTGCCTATCCACGGATTAAAGATTTTGTCTACCAATCGCTTGTATGTTGCCCCCGCGTTCTTTAGTCCAAAAGGCATCCTTGTATAACAATACAAGCCTCGTGGGGTAAAGAACGCAGTATGCTCCTGTTCTTCTTCTGCAAGGGCGATTTGATTTGATGGAATTTTCAAAAAATTTGTAGTGATAGTGGTAAAAAGATTCGTTTCAGACTTGTGAAGGAAATGGAATTTTAGATTTATTAAAATTATATATACAAAAATATTAACAAGATGAAGAGAGTTACTGGCACTCGGGATTCCACCAATTCTCACATTCATGCAGTTCAATATTTAATTCCGGACAATTAAAGCTCATAAAATAAAAAACATCGACTCTAAATCTTTGCCAAGGTAGATTTTATAAAGAATTATATGTAAATCACAAGCATGATGCATCAAAAGTACCTAAGACTAAGCATGCGACATCAAACGAAATCACAAATAATCAATAAAAATCATAAATCAATTATAATAGTGCAAATAGTCATAAAGAAATTAAATAGAATTACCACATGGGTGAAAAACAGCTTCCTCCATCGTCCTAGTGATGGGTTCTAGCTCCGCATATTGAAAACACGCTCAAAATTCATTTTTATTGCTCAAAGGGTGTTTACAAGGATGAGAATGGAGATGAAATAATAAAACAGTCAATGTGCGACCCACAGAAAGCGTCCAAAATTAACGACACAGAAGAAGTGTTATTGTTACTGTAGCTCTAAGACCCACACCTACGACCCACGACTGTGAGTCTGTTTCACTGTTGATAAACGACTGTCCCTGCGAGTCTGTTCTTCGTGTTCTTCATCATCATCAGCAGCAGAAACAGAGTTTCATCAACTCTTGATTTCTCGCTCCTGAGCTCTCCTATCGACCCCAAACTCTCGAAAACCTTTCTACTCAACCCCAACAACCTATTTATAGCCAACAGACCCATCAAATTTCGCTCATTCACTCCATATAATTCTCTTTAACTCGGCAGTAAAGAAAATATTTCTAGGAATATTTTCTTTCCTGTTTCATCTTCTCACGCGTTTTCAAGCCTCCAAATTACCATATTTAACTCCTTCACGCTCCAACAGGCTGTGAGGGTCTTCCATGCACGCACAAAACACGTTGAATCTTCTCCAAATCACGTGAAACCCGTGATATACACGAACTGCCCTGTTTTCAACCCGTGAATTGTTTAGCTGATTCTAGCCAATTCTGGTCGAATCAAACGCCCACAGTGTGTTTAATAGGCCATATCAAAACTATCTACCAAAAATCAGCCATTGAATCTCCCTAGAACACGTTCAACAATTCGATCAAAAATTTGCAGAAGTGTTCTCCATTTTCCCGCCAAAAACAAAATTCAAATGGAGAAGATGACCTCCCCATAATCCTGTACTGGGGTGCGAATAGCAGATGCCTTTTGGGGTGACTTGGGGTGACCTGGGGTGACCCTTAGTAATTGAGGTGCCCCTTATCCAACGGTGAGAGTCCGAATAACACGTGTCCTCCGGGGCTTTTACCAACTTTTCGAGCCGAATTTTCCAAAAAATGTTTATTTTCCAAAGGTGCCTACAAACACATAACACCAAAATTAGTACAAACTCGAGTGCCAACAATATATAGTATTGAGATCAAATTAAACACAAAATGTGTCTAACAAATACCCCCAAACTTATTATTTGCTAGTCCTCGAGCAAAATTTATTTTTGAAAAGATAAAAAGACTACACTTAGCACGTGCAGCAGGCCGTTAAACCGCTAGGTGGCCCTAGCGGCGGAGTGTTGTCTCCGGAGGGTTTACCAGAGGTGTACCCACAAAACCTTTACTCCTAATTGGTCACAAGTATCCAAAGAGCTATGAGGACATACATATTCTCAACCTATCTCCAAGTAAGTAGAATGCCAGAGAAATTAAAGGTGTCAGCTCTAAAGCTGACTGAAGAAAAGGGGAGACACATCCACACCACTGCTAGATAAGAGATATCCGCTACACAGCTAGATAAACATTGTAAGATGCGTCCGCTGCTTTACAGATGGATAAGATTAGGAGAGAGATAAAAATTAGAGGGACATCTGCTACACAGCTGGACTAATTACGTGTGATGAGTTAAACCAGTGCTAGAAAGATTTTGTGCCAGATTGAAAGCAGACTAACAAAGCAACCAAAATGCATCTTTCTTCGACTCTCTCACAGTGCTCAGTAGAAACAACGCCTTCTTCGGTCTTCAACTGCTGATGATAAACTCTCAAACATCATAGAACCTTGACAATTAACTATTCTCTTCGATTTCTTGCTTGAATTATAAATTTCTTCTTCCCTATGGCCTTATTGAACAAAAAGAACGTAATGATGTTTCATTTTTTTTTTTCATTTTTCATTTTTTTTTTATTATTTTTTTGAAAACAAAAAATTACAAGACAAAAATGTACATGGCCATGAGAGAAGGACTTTCAAAACTTGGATCTTCGCAACTTGTGATGTCTTGGTATCATGGATTCTAACAACTTATATCATTTGCTCTTATAACTTCAACTTTGATTTTTGAATTATTCTCTTCTATTGTTGCTTCTAAACCTAAAACGTCTTCAACTTTCTTCATAGATTTTGATATCGCTCCGCTTGTTGATGATGATAAGTTTCTACTGAGAGAGAGTCACAATCCAGTAACTAAGACTACATTGTGAGGTTGCTTTGTCTTTCTGGCATTTCCCTGACCTACTTGCCTTTCCATCATGTATGGTTAGGTCCATCACGGTTACCCTCTAAAAGGAACAAGTTCTCTCCTGAATTTTAAGGATCTCAATGTCTTTTTCTCTAATGTCTCAATAAGTTGTTATCTCTAACATTCAAATTTCTATCTTTTCGGTGAGAAACAGTATGTAAACTTAGCTAACCGGATACCATGTGACGCTAGAAGTTTCAAAAGTGCAACTAAAAAGTTTCTCCCATACCCCCAAACTTAAATCTAACATTGTCCTCAATGTTCTAAAGATAAAATTAAAAGCATATGAACAAGGAGAAACTGTTACCATTTGAAGCAAAAGAGTTAAGGAAAGATATTACCGTGTCGCATGAGATTGGGTTACCTCCCAAGAAGTGCTAAGTTTAAAGTCTTCAGCCAGACATCGGAAGGAATTAGTCACCTCATAGAATCAAAAAGTAACAGCCGAAATAACTGTGGGTCTTCAAAACCAAAAAGAGCTGACCAAAGGAAACTACAATAACCCAAGAAAGTGAACAAGGATAGCATGCCCTTATCTAGTTTCCTGATTAAGATATTTATATCTAATTTGGTTCAGGTTCAGGTTCTAGAAAGGGTCTAAATAAAATATTTTCATTGGTTGCGTTTCTTCATAGGTGGGATCCGAATCATTAGGTCCTAGAGTCTGGAAAAACTCAAATATGATCTTAGAAGCACAAAATAACCTAAATAACTGAGGATCCTCTAAGTCAATAAGTTTGACTTAAAATTGACCACAATGAGAGTAGTGGTCATTCTTAAGCAAATGTGTCGATTCTAACCTAAAGCATTTAGGTTTAGTCTCACAACTTAATATTCGACACATTTGAAATATACGTTCCCACATTGGAAGAAAACTATTTGGTGGGAAAACAAAGTCAATCTGGTATTGCCTGGGCAAACCACATCAACCAGAGGATGGGTTTCTAACGACTGAACTTCTTCCTGGACATCATTAGGTTCGGGAAAACGAGTATGAAGGTAATCTTGTAAAATGGTCGAGGCAGAGATATCAAGTCCAAAATGAGGGATTTGTAAGAGCTAAAGGTATGGCACAAGGAGAATGATAATCACCCCCAAACTTAGATTTTGGGTATCTCTAGATAGACTAGCTACAATTTCCTTAATTTCTAGATCATTGGAATCCTGAAAATAGTCAATTGCTCCTTCGAGGTTATACTCAAGCGACGCACTTACTCATATTTAATAGCTCTACGAGTTCATTTTCTTCGTCTAAGACTATTGTTTCTAAGTCGCTAGACTCTAAAACAGCATTTTCGGAATAAACCCGTTCCTCTAAAGCATTATCGGCTTCGTAATCAAAAGGAAAAACTACATCGTCTAAAACGGTGGTATCCCTAATCAAATCCTCGTCCTTTTGAATAGGTGAATAATCATAAAAATTATTTGGATTTGAACTAGAATCATTATAAATCTAATTGGATTAATAGATTCCTGATCACTATGCCTACACATTTCAGATTCTTCATTACTACTATCCTCATCATAATAGTACGAAGATGATTGAACCTTATCTAAATAAGTAGTGTCTTTTATTCTAACCTCGTCCTCTAAATTAGGCAAATATTCACTATTGATATCAAGGGTAGAATTAGAAACACTATTTTGGAAATTTAGATCATTTCGAGCAGCATTAGCTAACTGTTCATTTTCTGCCTCTAGACGTGCCTGAATTTCACTGAGCATAACACTTATACGTTCACTACTCTCGTTTATCATCTCAGAATACGTGTACACTCTTCTTTTAAACTATTCATTGCAACTAAACGTTTATACGTCCTTTTAATCCGTTGTTGGGTCTCTTCTAGAGAAGGAACAGGTTCAGAAATATCATAATCAGGACTAGTTTTTAAGTAATTTCCAAAAACGCGTAACTAGTACTATAATGTTCCTGATTTTCTTGCTCGTAAGACCAATTCGCGTGTGGATAGTAATTGGGCTCACTATGGTATGAACCATAACCTTGAAAAGGATGGCGTTCCCAACCACTATTCCCAACATGGTCATAGAAAGGATGATGTCCATATTCAAATTCAGGTCGATAATCATTGTATTGGCTTCTATCATACCAGTTCGACATTCTTAATTGCAAGGGAATTCTACACAATCACAAACAAGGCTGACTCGACCAAATCAAACCTATAAAATCTAGCAAACAACAAGCATGATGGCTCCACTTAGATTGTTTCTAGACCAGCTTCTAATCCTTCGAAAGGGAATTCGTTACAATTTAAGCAAACCCCTCTGGAATCAATCCGAGTCAAAGTAAGTTGAATTGAGGCGAGGGAAGCTCAGTGGAGCTTTGATACCCAAGGCCTCACCGCTATCACAAGGTGGCGCA